>NW_008246057.1:7214019-7235860 GCF_000691975.1 Corvus brachyrhynchos | reverse complement strand
GGAAAGAGATTAATGATGTGAGGAAGTATTTATTATATTTAATAGCTTTTGTTGATTGGAACCTTATGTAAATTCCAGCACAAGCATAGCAACAATAAGTACAATTACTATTTAAAAAACATTCAACACTGGGGCAAAACAACACATAATAGCTGGCAATCATAGAACGAAGATATTTATATGTCTGACAGTAGAAAATATAATCATAGCAACCTTAAAAAACAAGTAATTAAATTATGTCAATAGTATTATATAAATGCTAAAACTGCAACATCATGTTATCATCAAAATATCAGCAGAATAGTGTTATGGACATGACATGCACCCTCAGTGCCTAATCCCCGAGTTCTCCCTATAAGCTTAAGTTAACAAGTCTCCTATCTGGGACTTTAGAGTTCACATCCATGATCCATGGGAACCAGCAGCACCTGCTGAATTGTGAAGGTGACTTGGACAATGTCCTCCACAGCAGCTCATTATCAGCCACTGACACCTGCAGTGCTGATCCTCTTGACATCAAAAGTTTCAGATCAGTCTTTTAAGCTACCTTTTGTCCCATCAAAAGATTGGTCCTGTTATTCTGTTCTTTATTTCTCCATTTTTGCAGTCCGATTTTTTACTTTGCTGAGTTTGCTTCTCAGTCTGGAAATAACTGATTGCTGTGTCCTTGGTCATCATGTCTTCTTCCTGAGAATGATCCTCTGGGGAGTCAGGTCCTCAAAACTAATCAGCAATTAACATTTCAATTAGTCCGTATCTGTGCAATACCAAGTATATTTGTATTAGCAAATACCACGCCAAGGCTTATCTTGACTTCAGTCATCATTTTTCCCCTGCTATGGGGGCCACATGCTATGGTGCATCAGCTCAGCACTTTCCTGAGCATTCAGATCAGCAGTCCCCTTCTTCCGCAACAGCAGTACATTCAGACCTATTGTTCTATCCAGGATCAGCAATTCCCTTCCCTTGCATAGATTTAAAGTCCTTTTGACATTCTTAAATTTCTTCTTGTACATGCAGTAAGGAGCTGGGAACAGTAGGAACAAGGGGAAATACTAATGTGTTGTTCAAAATATAGAAGCATATACTGACTAGTTTAGGAGAATCACAAAATGAGTAATGTTGGAAGGGACTACTGGAGGTCTTATAGTCCAGCCTCCCTGATCAATCAAGGTCCCCTAGAGCGTGGATCTTTGATGAGAAAATCTCCTAGCCCATCTAAACGATTCATGATCACTGTGTGAAACTAGTCTTGTGGCAACAACTTGTAATGTAAATGTAAATGTAAAATTACATTTTACAAAAAAGGATGAAAACTTACTGCAACTGTAAAAAAATCATGTTGCTCATATGACACAAGTCTGTAAGCTGACAATATTTAGGATTGATTAAGAGTTCTTAAAAAGGTTACTAAAACTGTATTTTTAACATTCTGCAAATAAAATATTATGAAAATATTACTTAGAAATACATTTTGTTAAACTCATGGATTTTGGCTAGCTTTTTTCAGAGACAGCTGGTGTCTCTTTAAAAATAAAAATGAAAAAAAAATTCATGAGTTGTTAGACCATGCCACTTTCCTGTAATTCTTTGTTAGTTTTTTAGGCTTTCAGCATCTCATTTTAGATTGTGTTTTCTTGTTTGTTTGCATTTTCTCAATGTAGTGGTTTAAGCCCAGCTGGAAACTGGACACAAAATCATAATACTTTGTACTCTCCATTACTTCAACGTTTACTTTAAGTGGTAATTCACACACTTATGATTTATCATACTGTATTTACATGCTCTGTTTTTCTCACATACCTGCTTATCAGTGGTATGTCCTGTTCTATACTGAGCCCAGAATGTCTAATGCTCATCAGAAATCATAATTTTTACTCCTTCTGATTAGAATTCATATTGATGCTGAGAGAACTACAAACAGCTGTGAAACAATTAATAATGTCCCCCATATTGGGGTAGTGAGTGTAGAATAAAACGCATTTGGGGGTTCAATGATCAATATAATCTGATTCAAGGAGAACTTAAATTCTCTGCCTCAGGGAAAAAGAAACCCCTCAACATATGTGAAAACTGAATTCCAAATTCAAATGGGATGAAGAATAGATTATACCCTAGGGTCTAGAATATCCCACCAAGGAAAACCAGACAGTAATGATTGGAACACTTAGAAACATGTTTACAAGAAATGACTGCATGCATCAAGAGAATATTCTGGTCTTTGATTATTAGAGTCCAGTGGTGGAACTAAATCAAAATGCTTGTACCATGTCCCTACTGAAAATGAACAGATGGCCTTGATCTCTTGCGCCATAAATATTTTTTTGCACATACACTTCAACAGCAAAATTTATTCCCCTGAAAAAAGGACTGGAAGTGGGGATAGGGGAATGAGGGCAAGGGACGGGAGAAAAAGAAAAGACTGTGAAACATGAGTGGCAGTGAAAGTCTATGAAATCTTTAGGAGTCTGCTTCTTAGCTGATGGATTGTTTGGCAATAAATCATCAAAGTTTATTACAAGATTAGTTTACTAACCATAGGTCACATTTATTGTAAATAATTACTGGAAAATAAACACACAGTTGAAATACTGTCCTATTCTCAGGCACACAGAATACCACCTTATTGTTGCACATCATTGCAAAATACAACTTAACTATAACATGACAAAGCTGTGCAATAAATGTTGCCGTGCCAAAGTCAGGCATCATTTCTCCCTATGCTTATGCTTTCTACCTCATCTTTCTTTTACATTTCTTTCCTCTCTTTTCAAGTCTTTCATCTTTTTATTATCATATACAGGGAACTTAATTTTCTCCAACTTTCCTCACTACTTTTCCCATTCTTCTTCTGCTACTTCACCTTTCTCACTCTGTTGCTAAGATATGTAATAAGGCTTCTTGATTTTCTACAAGACTTTTCTTAGCTATTTTACTTGTCTTACCAAAGAGATAACTTGGTGATATTCCTCAGAGATTTTTGCTCACTTTTGCAAATCTAGTGAGAACTAGAATTGTAAATATATTGAAAAATCTGTGATGAAGTGACTGTCTGCTCCATCCCCACAAGAGCCATCCCATCAGAGTAGGTAGGTCTGGGAAGGTATGGACCAAGGAATCTTACAAATTTGCATCCCAAACATAGAAGTTGTAGTATCACCCTTCCTTCTCCGCAGGAAGAACTTCTGGGTGAATGACTAGACATTGATTAGACCGAAGAAATCCCTTCAGATCGTATTTTAAAAGAAAAGTCTGACCTGGAAGTGTCTTGAGGAGAAGAAAAGTCCATGAAGAATAAGATTTTCCTTGTATTTTTCTCCAAACAAATCATACTTGTTGATCTTTCAGTAACGCAGTTGATGCATAATTAAGCAGATGTTTTCAGTAATAGTAGACTAGACTGTGAGTAACCTTCTTTCCTTTTAGAATTATGTTAGCATTATATTGATGACTTAATCTTCATGTATTCTGTGTGTTTGCCTGGTATACGAATATTATTAATTTGTAATTTCATGGACATTTACGCCAAAAAAGGACACTTGATCATCTAATGTGATCCACTGTGCACTCCAGGCCCAATTATGTGCATTTAACTAGGGCATATTTTTCTCAAAGACATTCAAACTGCACTCCAGCCTTTCAAGAGATGAGGATTTTGGTTTGGTTGGGTTTTTTTTAACTTCAAAGGAGAAACACATTCTTCATTAACATATCTAAATTCTTTATAACTGGAATATTATTTTTTAACTTCAACACAAAATGTGTTGTATTATAGCCATGCCTCACACCTCCAGAAAAAAATAAACTCAAATGAGCAATTTAGTGTTGCAATGCATGTGGCAGTGGCCACTGCAGCAGAGCATTCGGAGAACTGTTGGACAGAACACCAAGGTCTAATCCTCACCCCTTGGTTATGGCGAATTCCCACATTCCTAGTGGTTCTTAGTTTACATGTTCTAAGTTTATTGGTTCAGGATTTCTCCGCCCAGTTTTATGTACAAGGCCATGTTTAGGTATTTCCCTTAATTGCCTACGTATTAGTTCTGGAAAGTTCTCCCTTCTTCGACACCCCATTGGTCTACTCATGTAATTCCCTCCCTTAAGTTATCCCTATTGGTTATTCCCCTGTTAGCTCCTCCTCCTCAGTCGATCCCCATTGGTTGTTTCCCTTTGTTCCACCCCCATATAAAATACTTTGTTCTCGCTCACTCCCTTGTCTTTTGCCCCTGGACCCTCCACTAGCAGTAAGCCAGCTGGAACCTACACAGAGACCCCTCTCTCATCCTTTGCCAACATCATGTTTGTTTGGGGCTTGCTCCTTGGGAAGGAGCCAGCTTTCCCTGCAAGCTGCAGCTGACAGCTTTCCCTGCAAGCTGCAGCCAACCCCTGCCTGTTGCAGCTGACAGCTTTCCCTGTCTGCTGCAGCTGACATCAAGGATGTCTGCAGCTGGACGCTGTGCTGCCTTGGGCAGCCCCAACAGTGTCAGTTTAGTATACTTACTTAAAAAGGGTGGCTACTCTAGAAGATAATGAGTAATTCAGTTTGTGTATCCCACAAAAGAGCATACGAGCAGACAGAAAATCAATCATTTATGCATGTCATTTCTGTTATGAATTGTTTTCCGTTATTCTTCCATGTTCTTCATTTTCGGATATCTCAGTTTCCAATATCAGTCCAGAATTAATATCCATGAAAAAACCTTTCGTTCTTTTCATTCATTTATAGAAATGATGTACATTTAAGTTACTCAATCAGCCCTAAATGTTTCTCAAGCTGTAAGAACCTTGCCAGACCATAAGCCAATAATGAACTCTATCATGATTTGCTGGTCCATCTTACTAGACATACTGTAAAACATCAAAAGACAGGCTAAGAAGCAGCTGTACTAACTGCATTGCTTCCGCTTTGTGTCTCTTCCTTCTGAGACATTACAGTAACAATGCCTTGTGTCTCACAGATTGAATGGATGGGTCAGCTTGTCAAACAAAACTGAAAATTAAACAGTTGTTCTGGTCAGGTGGAGAAAACAAATTGCCCATATTTATCACATCCACCTTGGGGGAAAGCTCTGAAAAGAAATAAAAAAATTCAAAGTCCAAGCTATTATTCATATCTTCCTAAAATGTTCAAAGACCAAAGCTGGAAAAAAGGCAGTATTACTGTACTAGTTTTCTACTCTCTTAATATGCTTTTCTGTGTCCCATTTTCCACAGTGCTTAATCACTGCATTCTGATAGAGAATCTAGAAACAATAATCAGTCATTAGCCGCACATAGTTGCTTCTTTTCTCCTTTTAATTTCAGCAAAAGAATGGTAAAGACACACAAATATTGCAGCACTTGCAGAAAGAAAAAATTACTCCCTTTCAGCTTTCAGTTGTTTTCTGTTTACTTAAAGTCTCACTTTACCCAAACCTGAAAGGTCAAACTAACGGAATCATATTGAGAAAATGCAAAGAGGTACTTCAGGCAATTTTGTGTCTCAAACTGCTGGGCAGTGCTGGCACACGGAGAGAAGTACTCAGGCACTGACTATTGCATTGTCTCCTCAGTAATGCTCTTATTCATCTTACCTAACCCTCAATCAGGCATCTGTATGACCTGAACAGTGTCCTTTATGGGGACTGGAGTAAAACAAGCATTTACAGGATACAATTGGCCTCATCTTAATGAATGATAAAAATAGAAGAGAGAAGTTTTGCTATAGAAGTGTCAACCGAGTTATAGGAATGTGGTGATTTAAAATCAGCTGTGAATTAAACTACAAATAAACTGCTCCATATCTACGCACCCCCTTCGTGAGAGAGGACAGAGTCCACAGCGCTGGCTACCCGCAACTTCCCTAAAGAAGGAAAAGATCAAAAGGTGGCTACTCCTGGTCTGTGGACACCCTTCTCTTCCCTCTGAAGCCACTCTCCCTGGGGGTAATGTGTATGGTATGGAATAACAACATAGACAAGCCCACACGGCTCTAGGCTCCACCCCCTTTGTGGCACCTGCGAGTAAAACTAGGACAAGTGACCAATGAGAAAGCTGGAATTGGATCATACTAGATCATGTATTGTTGATGTGATGAATACTTGAAAAAACACACCTTAGTAATTATAAATTGGACATGTTTTTCCTTATAAAATACAGGGACACATAAAAGATTTATAGCACCATCAACAGATTTTGAACATTTGAATCTTACTCAATTAGCCTTTAGGAACAGTTTCAGTAGAGTAGCAATGAAACTGTCTCTTTTCGTGAAGATTAAAAGAGGTTGGTGTTTCTTTTTGGGCAATTTCACTTTGCTTATAAATTGTTATTTGGCATTTTACCTAAATGTATTTTGCATATTTTTGGCTTTTCTTTCTGAAAAATTGGTGATTTTGAAAAGGTCCACTGGATCTTTCAGTATGGAAGAAATGTTATTACAACAAATTCTTTGTGTGTTGAGATATAAATAGATTTATATAAATATAGATGTATTAATTAGTGTAAAATTAGTTTTAACAGTCAATGAGGGAGGGCAACAGACTTTCACAAGCCATTTCTCTACAAAACACAGTAAAAAACTACAGAGATGATGTTTCTTTCCAGGTTATGGGTCATATTTGAAGTTTTCTATTCCACAAATGTATTTCTGTTTATACCTTATCAGATGTCTGAAAATTATTCACTCTCTTGTCCTTTCTGACTGCAAAAATGCACAGATATTTCTCTAGGATAGTATGAAATTTCAGATAATACAAAGCAAAGATATTGTAGCTTTTCATGAAAGTAGCTATCCATCTGTACTGCAATTAATGAACCAGAATTGGCATTTTTCTCAGTTCTACATTTTCTACTAATCAGGAATTTACCCCTGGGAAATACAAATAAATGCCTGTGCTAAGTAGACACAAGGCGTAAAACACTGATACAAAACATTTAATAGAAATCTGCATATAATGAAAATAATTCCTGAAAAAATTGTTAAACCTCACTGGCAAATAACTAGCATTGTGCAACAAAATACAGAGCTGAACTCAATGTCGTAACTTGATTTTAAGCTTTCTTCTTTTCAACGTCTTTGAATATAAAACAGTTTTTATTGTTAATTTATTTTCAAAACCTTATGAAACTAAGGTCTGATTCAAGATTCTGTTCTTAGAAAAAGAAACATTATTTATGTTCAAAAAAATTTCCATATTAAACATCCTTTGTAGCAAAAAATATTGTAACATCTTTATTTTTATCAATAAAAAAACTAAGGAATAGATATGTCCCAAAAGAAACTGAGTTAATGGTGGGATCTGGAGTAAAATCCATCATCCTGTCCCTGTGGAGATATGTCCTCTATCTAAAAACTATCCTTTTCCCACCTCAGCTGTTCACAGGCAAGAATGACTTGTTGTGTGCTTCATTGCTGATGGTCACTGAAGTGTTAGACATGGAAAGAACCACAGGAAAGCAGCAGATGGTATTGTCTAGGGATAGAGTTGTAATTTATGCTCTTCCATTTACTACCATACATATATTTAAATAATAAGAAATATAATGAAAGAGCAGTAGCTTCAGTGATGGCTTTTGGCATAATTCTAAGCCTGTGTTCAGAGTTTTTGAATTTATTATCCTGTCAATCAGAGTCTAAAAGAAAAATCTAAAGATACAGCTGTAATTTTCAGTAGAATACTCTCAGAAAAACTAAATTTAAAAATGTATTATATACTATTATATAATTAATGCTAGAAAATGAGACTTCAGAACTCAGATTACCCACAATTTTTTATTTATTTATTTACTTTAAAAAGTTTTCTTACCCTAAAATCCTTATGCCTCAGCCATTCATCTGGAGTCCTGATGCTGTGAGCCTTCAGGCTTACCAACAGTAACTGTGATGATGTTTTATAAATGTCTGTACAATAGTTTAAGGTTTTCTGCTGACTCATAGTCACAACTGAGAAATCCTAATGTGTCCTGTCACCTCAGCTACTCAGACTCATCTGTCATCTCTGGTCTCTTGGCTTGTCCCATACCTCGAGGTGCCTGTTGCCATTCTGTCTGAAGGACTGACTGCAGCAAAGGAGGACTTTTGTGAACACTTAGGATTGTGTGAATTTTCAAACCCAAACAAATCCTTAGGGAGAATTAATGTATTTCCCTTAGTTACGTGTCTAGTAACTTACCAGAACCATCAAGTCAAAAGAATAAAAATAGCTGTTTAGAAGCATGGCAGACTACAAAAGCTCTATTTATTTTTTTATTTTTTCTTTTTTAAATCTGTTGTTAAATCTCAAATTATGGACAGAAAACTGTAGATACACATGCTAAAAAAGAACAGTTTCTACCACCATCTTCAAACCACAGCACTGTATTTAGCACTTTGACCCAAAATGGTATAGTATATCAGAAGAATAAACCCACAGCAGAAAAGTTATATTCAAACACTGATAAACTTGAGGTCAACAGAAAATTAATAGACTAACATTAGAATAACAACTATTCCACCCTGAAGAACTTTAAGTGCACTTATCAGAAGTAATGATGAGTATTTACACATCAGGTGCCATAATAATAATCAGATTTGATTTCTATCTGTTTTCATCTCTCTAGTTTTTCTTGACTTCTGAACATTTTCTTATCTTGATATTTTAATTCCATTGTACATAAATTTTATTGGATTTTTCATCTGCTTTGATCCTTACAGTTATACCTCAGCTTCTTGTCACTCATAAGAAGTATGCAATTATGTGCCTAATTCCATTTCAAATATTATCTTTTTGCCTAGAACAGAAATGATGAGTTCACTTTGTATAATGTAAAGTAAAATATGTTCAAAATATTCCCAAATTTAGGGCTTCAGAAAATTCCTCTCTTTTTTTCCCTCAATTTTTTCCCAGCAAACTGCGTGTCATGATTTACACTTATGAGTAGAAAGAAAGATTTTATGCTTTTCGCTTACCCATAAATGTTGAAATTAGCAAGATATGAATGATTTCCCACAGAAAAGCCAATTGCTTTTCTTAGTTGCTCTGAGTTAATTTTATGGCTTAGTTTCCATTCTCCTCCCAAATTCCTACAGAGTCATTTCTTAGAAATTGCCTAAGCTTGTAAGGTTTAAGCTATAGGACTCAATTCTTTGTCTTGCAGACTTCCATCCATTTTTGATATATCTAACTCACTCCCTGGTATTGTCTGTTTAGAATTGATTGTTTAGAACATTTGGTAAATTGTAATACTTTCCCATTAAATGTTATAATACTTTGTGAATTCAGATTTTGGTTCCTTTTTTTTTATTTCCTTACAAAAGTTCTCATTTTCTCTTTTAGAATTTCTTGACATTAAAATAAAGCCTTAAACACTTTCAAACTTCTCCAGGGAAAACTTTGATCTACTTGAGCTTAGCCTTGTTATCTGTCAATCACTCAATCAGCCTTCATTTTATGTATAGTAGCACATTGGAGAATGAATCTCAGAGTGCCTTGCATAATAGCTGCTGATTAACAAGAAGAAGCTAATCTCAGCTGATGAATTTTCACCTTTGTTTTACATCTACTTAAAGAGTTTCTAATAACCTCAGGGACTACGTGTTATTGCTTTAGGGTATATGCTTGAAATCTTAGTCTCTCTGGTTTTTGCAGCTGTGTCCATGATCACTCTGGAATAAAATGAACCTGTGTTTAGACTAAAATAATAACAGCATCAATGGCTGAATATTTATGTTATGTGTCATAACAGAGACTAATTACATTTGTGTGACTTAACAATTTACCTTGGCCATTGGCTAAGCAAACTGATATAAATAGATCAAAGCTATGCTACTGAATCAGTATCCATACAGAAAAATTATTTGTAGCTATGGTCTGTGCAACTTGCACACAGATGAGGAATACACCTGAGGGAGGTCACAAAGTTCTTATGCAAAACTGAAACTGTCCTGATATCTAGGTAATTGTTACATGGCAAAACCTGCCCCCAACTCCATGAAATGTCAAGAGACACCTGAGGGAGCCCCTCATGAACTTTTCAGCTGTTCTTTTCCATTAAAAGAGACATTTTGTGTCAAAGTGAATGGTATGTCCTATACTTACAACACTGTTAGTAATAGCAATAATTTCTGAAGTCCCATACCTATTTTTTTTTCTCTTTTTGGTGCTTAAAACAGAATTTTGAGCTCCCTACATAAAGGATTTGACTTTTTTTCTGGGTAGTGTGTAGACAAAAGAAAAGACAGTCTATACAAAATAATAAATGCACCTGGAAAGGCTGAGTCTGTGAGTTTCAAAAAAAGTGTATGCATGCTACCCTTTATTAGAATAAAAGAAACAGCTGTAAAAAAAAATCACTGTAATGTAAGCAGACTCTCTTGATTCTGCTACTAATTGAGATTCTTTTTCAGTATAAACAAGCATGTAATATCTATTGTTAATTAGATACAATTGAGTAAATTCTGGTATAGGCTCATTTTCCAAACTACATGTGTTGACATCTTTATTAATAACATCATTATTAACAATTAGGATGAACAGCAGTTGTTTTCACAATTCAGGTGAAAATGTCACAGAATTTTTCTGAACAATTAGCTTCTATTAATCTAATAGATTTTTGTAGAAATATCCAGATTTTAAGGTTTTGTATGTAAGCAAGCCAGATTTATCTCTGCTGCGTTCTCTCCAGGGAATGAATCACAGGATCACACAATGGTTGGGGTTAAAAGGGACCTCTGGAGATCATTTAGTCATATCCCCCCTGCTAAAGAAGGTTCACCTATAGCAGATTGCACAGGATCTTTTTCCAAGCAAGTTTTTAATATCTCCAGAGAAGGAGACTCCACATCATCTCTGGGCAGGCTATTCTAGTGCTTTGTCACTCTCAAAGGAAATAAGTTTTTCCTTATACTCAGATGGAAATTCCTGTTTTTAAATTTGTGCCTCTTGTCCTGTCATTGGGCACCACTAGAAAAGTGTGGTTCCATCCTCCTGATGGCCACCCCAAAGATATTGACGTGCATTTATAAATTGCCCTGTCAGTCATCTCTTCTCCAGGCAAAACAGTTCTAGCTCCCTCAGCCTTTCCTCATAACAGAGATGATCCAGTTCTCTAATTGTCTTGATAGCCCTTCACTGGACCCTCTCCAGTAGCTTCTTGTCTTTCTTGCCTAGGGAAGCCCAGAACTGGACACAGCACTCTAGATGTGGCCTCCCCAGGGCAGAGTACAGGGGCAGGATCACCTCCCTCGATCTGATGGCCACACTCTTCCTAATGCAGCCCAGGATGCCGTTGGGTCTTCTGGTCTCAAGGACACACTTACTGCCCATAGGGCTGCTTTTCAGCAGGTCAGGCCCTTGTCTGTACTTGTGCATGGGGTTTTTCCTCCATGGGTGCAGGACCCACCACTTGCTCTAGTTGAACTTCCTTAGGTCCTTCTCCACCCAACTCTGCAGCCTGTCCAGGTCTGGCTGAATGGCAGCACAGCCTTCAGGTGTATCAGCCACTCCTCCAAGTTTTCTACCTTCAGCCAACTTGCCAAGCATGCGCTCTTGTACTGACCCTGTGGAACACCACTGGCCACAGACTGCACTGCTGACCACAAACCTCTGAGATCTGCCATTTGACCCGTTCTTACTCCACCTCACTGTCCACTCATCTAACCCACACCTGATCTTATGTGTGAGGATCTTATTAGAGAAAGTGTCAAAAGCCTTGCTGAAGACAACATCCAGTGCTCTCCCCTCATCTACCCAGCCAGTCATGTCAGCACAGAAGGGTCCCAGATTGGACAAGCATGATTTCTATCTTAGCAAGTCCATGCTGACTACCCTGAGAACATTATTTTTTGTCCATGTGCATAAAGTGAACATCCATAATGAGCTGTTCCATTGCCTTTCCAGGGATTAGGTGAGATTGGCTAAGCTGTAGTTCCCTGAGTCGCTGTAGTTCCCTGAGTCCTGTTCACCCTCTTTGAAGACTGGAGTGACGTTGTCTTTCCTCCAGTCCTCAGCCATCTCTCCTGTTCCCCATGACTTCTCAAAGATGATGGAGAGCAGCTTAACAATAACATCGGTCAACCCCTTCAGCTGGTATTTCCTCTGTAGACTTAGTGTAAAATTAGAGGGAGAAAGGTAATCTTTATATTTTACATTTACTTTTTGGTTTTTGATTGGTTGGTTGTTTTGTGGAAAACCTCTAATTTAACAGTATACTTCAGGAAGAGAAAATCTTGAAAGTGTTTCCTCAAATATTTCAAGTAAAAGATTAAAACTTAAAAAGAAAATTTTGGGGTGTTCGGAGGAAAACAGAATGGAACAGGACAAAGAAGGTTCCTATCTCAGAAGAGAACTGCAGTATATAGATAAGGCTGTAGGGGTAATTTGACCTTCAAACCCTGAATGTGAAGGTTTTTGAGATAGAAGCTACATCATTGAAGTAATCATGAGCTCATGACTGAAAGATAAGAAAAAGCTAGTAATTCTACTCAGGGCAGCGATATGGAGTAAGAGACCTATCTAGAAGTAAGCACTCTTTGGAAGATATTTTTATCTCCATATTTGCACATTTTTTCCTCTATGTCAAAATGTTAGTACATATTTACTACAGCAATTTGCTGTGAGATTTAATAAACTTCACTGGGAACTGAATTTGCTTAAAAGTAGTAGGTTTTCATAACACATATTCAGCCCTCAGAAAGAATCAGTATGTCAGTCCAAATTAATCTTTTTTTAAAGGCTTGCTAACACATGTCAATTAATAAGCAGAGAGCTTATGATAATTGGCACTTAACACTCTATTATGAATAAGGTTGTTTGCTGTTAATGGAACGTAATGGATTGTAATTCTGTACTTTAATATTACATGCCAAAGCATGCCTCTCTAACCTCCCTTTCTGTCTTCACAACAAATTACATAACATTTGACAATGATAAGTAGACAAATGATTATACTTAACACATTTAATATGGAGTATTAAATACACTGAATGTAGCCACTAGATAAATGAGATTAATACAGGCATTCTTGTCACTCCTAATATTAAAGTGCCAAAAATTTTTTTGTTTTGTTTTGCACTTGCCATTGTTAAAACTCACAAATCCAGTGGGTGGTCAGTCACAAGTGGTGTTCCACCGGGCTCAGTTTTAAGGCCAGTTCTGTTTTATATCATTGTCAGTCATTTGGATGAGGGGATTGAGTACACACTCAGTTTGCAGAGGACACCAAGTTGGATGGGAGTATTGATCTGCTGGAGGGTAGGAAGGCTCTGCAGAGGGATCTGGGATCGATGGGCTGAGGACAGCTGTGTGAGGTTCAACAAGGCCAAGTGCTGCACTTCTGCCACAACAACCCCACAGGCTGGGTGAAAGTGGCTGGAAAGCTGCCTGGTAGAAAAGAACCTGGGGGTGCTGCTCAACAGCTGGAAGAACATGATCGAGCAGTGTGCCCAGCTGGCCAAGAAGGGCAATGTCATCCTGGCTTTTTTAAAAGAGCAATAGTGTGACAGCAGGAACCGGGCAGTTACTGTCTTCCTGTACTCGACACTGGTGAGGTCACATCTCAAATTCTTTGTCTATTTCTGGGCGCCTCATTTTTGAGAAAGACATTGAGGTGCTGGAGCTTGTCCAGAGAAGGGCAACAGAGCTGGAAAGTTTCTAGAGAGTAAGTCATATGAGAAATGTCAGAGGGAGGTGGTTGTTTAGTTTGGAGAAGAGTGGGCTCAGGGGACACTCTCCAGAACTACCTGAAAAGTCAGGCCCTTCTCCCAAATAAGAAACAGAACAAGAGGAAATCGTCACAAATTGCATCAGGGAGGTTTCAATTGGATATTAAAAAAAAATGGGGCAAAAGGGTTGTCAAGCATTGGAAGAGGTTGCCCACGGAACTGGTGGAATCATCATCCCTGGAGACGTGTAGATGTGGACCTAGGGACAAGTGGTGGAGTTGACACTGTCGGGTTAGTGGTTAGACTTGATGGTCTTAAAGGTCTTTTCCAATCTAAACACTTCTATGATTCTATTCAGGTGTAAGTACA
The DNA here is from genome assembly GCF_000691975.1 of Corvus brachyrhynchos. Classification (NCBI taxonomy): domain Eukaryota; kingdom Metazoa; phylum Chordata; class Aves; order Passeriformes; family Corvidae; genus Corvus; species Corvus brachyrhynchos. Next base: position 7,221,870 of record NW_008246057.1, on the reverse strand, counting down.
CAGTACACACAAATCTTGAAAGCACTGGGATTGAGACTAAGTGATGTCTGCTAATAATTGCTATTTCTTGTGTGACAGTTCAGGAGAAACAAACTTGCTCCTAGGAATCTGTACGTGATCCTTAAGCGAGAATACATAATAAGTAAGTGAGTAGTAAATAAACACAGGAGCCCACTGAGGCATTGTTTCTGTCATTTGCTGCTGGGAATTAACTTAGGTCAGTTCTCTAGCAGGGAATGAAAATATAGAAAGACAAAGAATGTTTACACTCTTTGTAGCATAGACATGCACCATATTTGTTTAACTATGCAGAGCAATAGCAGTTTTTCTTTTCAAGCCAGTGCTAATTACAGTTTGAATCAATGTCTTTGCCATTACTAGCAGTAAACTTTAAAATAAGTTTGCTTGTTTGACTTGACAGCAGTGAATGAATTGGTTTCTTAGGGTTTTTTTTCTTCCCTGTTTACTGAAGTGTTTATCTATCTATCTACCTATCTACCTATCTATCTTTTTTTTTTAAAAGCCTTACTGTCTTTCACTATTAATCTAGTTATGGAAAGTGTATGAAAATAACTAGTAGCTAAGAAGAAATCAACCTACCTTTCTGCAGATAACTTGTATGAATTATAAAACAAGAAAAAACCACCAAGATGCTGGAACAAGAGTATATATTGCTCTTTTCACAAAACCATTGCAATGAAAACTTCCTCTCCCCCAAATAATTACTTCCATTGATTTCATTTGAAATAATAACAATTATTGATAAGTAAGCCTTATTAGAACCAAGACGAAAGGAAAATATATGAAGTGTAGGCACTAAATCTTAATGTCACAAGAAATAAAAGTGTCTATATGATGCAACAGGGCTGGTAAGGTTATCTTCAGTTTCTTCATCAAACAGAATTCCTATTTCTGAAGATGTCAGTTTAATTATTCAATAACATAGAGCAGAGATATTGGATATATTATTGTTTTAATCACATGTGATTCTGTGCTTCTTTTGAACCTCTTTTTTTGGTACAGAACCCCCCCTTCCTCAACAGCCATTAACAGAGAGTAGAAGTACTACCTTGGGAAAATTTCAAATTATTATTAATATTAGGAGTATCTATCAAAGGAATAAATACTTTTCTTCTTTGCAAAGTTTTTAATAGCTGCCTTACCATAGTTCTTAATATGCTAAAATTCGTAAAGTTTATTAGTAGAAGAGCACCTGTAGTTAACTAACCTTATCTATTCTTAGATTTCTAGGAACAAGAAATTTATCACCAAATTATCTGAGTCTTCTCTATATTCTGGAAAACATATTTATGCTGTGTAAATTGCAGAAGACATCCTGCTATAATGGCAAATTGAGAAAACCTTTTAAAGAATTAAAAAGAGATTTTTGTAACATCTAGCTTCATTTGTTGAGATGCTGGTGCCAACAAACTGATAAAACTGTCAGAAAATGGAGCACTCTTACCTTCTATCCTTTATGTTGAAATTTAAACCCTGTATAACACTGACATGTAGATTCCCAGATTTACATGGTAATGTTTGCATAGTACATACTTACACACATACAGTCTGGACAACTAAAACAAAAGAACACTGGAAACACTGTATAATCCTCTTGACACTTTGAATTTTGGTTTGGTTTAGTAATTGGGTTTTATTATAATAAAAGCAAACAAAGAAGGAAATCAAATAAAACCCAAAAAAAACAAGAACAAAATCAACCAACCAAAATCCACAAGTAGATAATGATTTCCATTTAGTCATTCTGGGGTTATCTGAATTCAGAACTACTGGAAAAACTTTATGGATTCATGCCAAGGTGTACACTCAGTACTTGAGTATCTGCCTGAGCTGACTTACAAAATTAACTACTTAAAAATAACAATGTTCATTTCAAGTGAAGGAATCTGATCCTTGGAGATACTACTTACTATGTTACATGGTGTTTATATTTTTATAATTCTGGGTTAAATTAAGACTTCCAATGAAATGTATAGGGGGGAGAGTCAGTCACTGTTCCTCAGTATAGGAAAAGTGAAAGTGCTTAGCATTTTTTGCACAGATTATAACTGTACCTTTAAAGTGAGTGATGCTAGTGACTGAAATTGTTTGCATCACAGAGCAGTTTCTTGGAATGTATAATCTAGTTCCTTTCAGATGAAATCAAATCAGCAGACAAAGTCGGGAAAACACCTTGTACTCTCCAATTAATAATTGTGGGGTTTGTTTGGTTGTTTTAGTTTTCATTTGACTTTTTTTGTTTCGTTTGGTTTGGTTTTTTTGGTTGGTTTTTTTTTTTTTTTTTTGGTTTTGTGGGTTTTTTTAATTATATTTTATGTACAATCACAGAACCAGACTAGGGATAATTTGAAGTAAAAAATTGAAAGAAAACAAGTAAGCTGTGAGGATAAAAAGGTCCTCAACATGAACTGTTTTCCTGTACAGATTCACTCACTGTGGTACAAATTCATACAGGTGTAGGGAATGGCATTTGAAAGTCACTGATCGCACATGTTCCTAAGTATATAAAAAGATCTAGGTGTACATCCTGGTTAACATGGCTGTCTGCCACATTTCACATCCATGAAGTATGATGCAATGGTGGAGTTCCTTTTGCATTATGAAATGTTTGGAATTCTGTTTCTTAAAATCAGTGTGCTTAATGAAATTTTCATGGTTTGATTCCTCTTCATGGTTACCCTTACATTCCCACAGGCTTTTATCCCACCCTAGAATAAAAGAATTCCCCAGCTCACAATCAGCATTGGTGTGTGTCATTTGCGTAATTGTCATGGCTTTGGGAGGGGGATGTCATATCCTTAAATTTTCAGTTTCTGACCATCACTCTCTCCCTTTATTTTCCAGATCACTTTACATATCTTCAAATTTAACAAATTGTCTAATGCAAACATAACCCAATATCCTCTTGCATTGAATGCAACAGAAAATAATGTGTGGTGTCTTACTATGCAGCACAGCACAGGTGAATTAAAACCTAATTGTAAATAGTGTGTGTGTGCATTCATGCATGCGTATATATTTCTATAATGAATTAGAATAAGGGTAAACAGAAAAATCTCAGAGATTATTTGCTATTTTTAATGTTGACTATCTTCTTATTTAATTAATAATGCAGTTGATTTTTTCAACTTGCTTAAAAAAAAAAAAAAAAACCAAGAAAACCATTTCAGAGCTTTTCAGAAAGCCATTTGTAAAACCCAGGTTTGATATTTTATAATAAATACTGATTTTATTGAAGTCAGTGGAAGAACTCGAATTTAATTTTCAGCATTTCTTATAAGAATAAATATACTTAACTACAGGATACAGAATCCCATTTTAAAATACCTAGGGTTAAAATTAGTTTTTTTACTCCATACATGTTGTTACACATTTCCACCCATGTTTCATCTTTTGTTTATCCTCTGCTTGATATAAGAATATGAAGCTCTGTTATGAAAAATACACCAATTTGTAAATGAACTTGAATCACTCAATTTCCTTATCATCAACCTTTCCATTATAGTTAAACTACTGTCAAATAATGAACAAATCTCCTCTTTTCAAAATTATTTTGAAAAGAAACAAATTTTAGGCCCCTTTTTAGTGACTGAAAATGGAGTTATAGATCTCTCCGTAATGGTGATGCATATGAAAATAGTAATTAGGATCTGTCCCCTTCAAGAAGGTGAGAACAGCAATGGGAGATAGGCCTAGGGAGCATTATCATTATTAAATTATCTTAGTGTAATAGCATGATAGATTGAAAAGTATCAGACACGGAAAAAATGCCTTCCCTAGATACTTTAAAAAAATTAATACAAAGCTTGAGGGAACAGAATGGAGACACCATCTTGTCCAACCATGGAGCATTATGAGAAGGGTTAGAAAATTAACCCTTTTTTCCCTAAATCTAATTGGAATCTAAAAGAACTATCTCATTGAAGTGCATCATAGAAATCTGATACACTGACAAGTATTCAACTGAAAACAACTTAAATTTACTTTTCCTGGATTAGAAAAAATAAAGCAAAAAGAGGTTTTCTCAGACCAAATTTTGTACATGGAAGCACAGATGGAAGTGTTTCAGAATCTGGAGAATACAAAATAACCAAGAAACAAAGTCCAACTTTTCTTTGCCATGTACATTCATAAAAGTCTCCAGTTCTAGGAGAACTGGACATACCCAGCAACAATTTTAAAGGAATGTGGGCAGCACAGCAATGGATATTCTACTTAGTACTGTTTTGTTAAGAACTGAATCTCTTACAAGCTCATACGTTCAGGATGACATTTCTCCAGAAGTTCCAAATAGACAGATCGAAATAGCACTTCATTTTTAGAGGAAAAAACCCCAATGCTGTGTGGTTTTTTTGTTTTGTTGTTTTTCTTTTTTTTTTAAGGAATGAAGTGTTTCTTCAGGGCACTGTAGGAATAAAGAAATTCTCTGGCATTTGTCAGAGGAGCTTGGATGATAAACCTAACTGTATGATAAAACATTCTTCCTCCTAGTGTGTCAAAATTAATGAAAAGCTCAGAATGTTGAATCTGGGAGGCAGTAACTGGTGCATGAGGTAAGATACTACATTCTAGCTGCAGCTCCTGGGTCAGTGCAAGTCAATACTTTAACACAACCTGTCCACCTGTATCCTGTAAAGGACAGAAAGCCACTAAAGGTCTCAGGCATGAGACTTGCTCAGGGATTAGTGCCAGAAAGCCTACCCTTCCTAGCTGATAAAATGCTTTGGTGTTTGGGATTCTCCTCTTGATACATTGAAATTTCACCATAGATGTCTAAGTAATGGATTAACTGCATTGGAATGAAGAAAACAATGATTTCATGGTCAAGTACTGTTTAAAGATATTATAATGTCTCTCTCTTGGTTTTTCTCTTCCATTCATTCCCTTCTGTTGCAGTCAGTTTCCAACGGTCTTGCAATTAATTATATCATTAAAAATGGTACTCAGGAGAGATTAAGCTTGCCTGAGATGGATGATTTTTCTACTTAGGCTCTCTCAAGACCTAAATCTTTTGGCAATTGCTTGTTTGGCATCTCTGCATGTGTGCATAGTGATGGTATTCGTACTAGTGTCCAAAAGATTTCCAAAATCTGGAAGAAAAAACCAGCAAGGAATAATCCCAACAAAACAATAAACCAAAACCCCAAACCTAAACGTCTGAGAAATTTTATCACAAATATAATATTAAATTTAAGGAAATTTTTTTCTTGTAAGAATTGCTTATCTCTCTTTAATTTTTCCCATAAATGAAATGAAAATTGAATATTTATGAGTTGTCTGATATCCAGTGCTTCTTGTACTAGTTTTAAAATGCATAGGAGCATTTAAGTACAGAAATCTGACTATTACACCTGTGAGAAGGGAAGAAATTTGGAAGATATTTTGGAACTTTCCAAAATTGAAATATATTTAGAAATCAAATTATTAGAATTACTGAAATGTAAACTATTTTATTCTGCCTGAAAACAATTAAAGACTTTGACAGCCATTTTTAATGAGTGGCTTTATTCATATTTTTCAGTGTAAGCAAATTTAAGGAAAAACGGTGTCTGTTTCTATGAATTTTATGCCTTTCCTTGTATTTCAGTTTTTCTTGATTCTATTAGAGCTCTATAAAGCAGTCTTTAATAAAATCTGTGTTTCGCACACTAGATCAAAATTTCATAATTTTTTTTTTTGCATAGCATAATTAAGTTCCTTTCACAAGTAGTGACTCATCTCAGATTTCAAAACCTAAAAACCTGAAACTGCACAAAGATACTTTGCATGATCTTACCATGGGTCTAAACAGCACAGGTGGCAGCAATCTGGTGTAGAATACAGCATGTTTGAATAATTAATCAAGTACATTAAAGAATCAAAAGCAAAACTCAATTAAAAAAACTAATTGACAAAATTTAAACTGGAAAAAAATGAATGAACTATTAAAAAGCTTGGTTAATACCAGAATGACTAATGATATACCCTCAGATCACTCAATAAAGAAAGCCAAATTATCCTACAAAAAGACAAACATTTCATTTCATTTTTCATTGAAAACATACATAATAAAATACATGATGCCACCAGTTATTGGGTAATGTGTTCTTCCATTAATTTAATTTAATGTACTTTTTCATTATTTTCTAGTTACGTGTATTACAAATCCTCCATTGTTCAGGTAAGCCATTTAAGCTTGTTTATTGAACTTGTAATGATAACAGCTTTCCAAATTATTATGGTTTTAACACTTTTTCAGAACAGTGAAATATAAAAAGTTGATGAGTTTTTGGGATGAGCTATGTTTATACCAAGAATCCTCCCTGAAGCCTCACTCAATTTGCAAGTTACATAATCATGTGTATTACAATAGGATATAGTTCCTTTCATTTCAAGGGAATGTGAACACTGCGTTGTTCCGCATCCATCAATATCCGTCTTCCGCTCTCCAAAGTCTGCCTGCCACCACCCCTTATCGGGTGTCTTGACAGTATAATTGAAACTGGTAACAGTAGGGAGGTTAATGTGTCAGGGAAAGCAGCATTTCACCTTTCTCCACACCCTTTCTGTTAAAAGGTCATAGTTGTATAACCAGATGGAACAAGCATGTTCATCTGTTTCAACAATGCTGACAGTTGTTTCTAAGTTTCTTTTTTTTTGAAAACTGAAATTATTCCATAGGCTAATACAACCTTCAGTGATCTGTTTCCTTTTTAGATCAGTAGTAACATCATATTGTTAATTTAAAACTTGTCTTATGACCAAATGGGATGCAAGGATTAACATCAGTTATCAGGTTTTGATCAACAAAAATGTACATAGAAAACCATCTTGAATGTCAGTGTTCTACAGATCATACAGTGTGTGATTTGCTTTTCTATATCCAAGTTTTTTGAAGTAATATAAGTATTTTCTTATTTTACAGAAACAAAGGATCTGAATCCAGAAACATTTTGTTGCTATTTCTTTGTTTTCTTTTATAATTTCAGCAATAATAATTTTCAGTGACCAAAAGCAACTTCCTGTCTGATTTATTTTTTTTTAAATTTCAGAATTAGTGTGAAACCTGAATAATCTTTTATCTGTCTTTTTCTCCAGTGTTTTATTTCTCAAGATGTGCTATTTTTTCAGTGTACTACTGTATAAATTTTCATTATTGTAGGAATTTTATTAGTCTTTGCTGCACCTCTCTTCTGCTTAAATTTCTTTTCTGATGTTAGATGTTCATATATATTGACATTCACAATAACATCTTTGTTTTCGTTTGCCATGTCAAGAAGTGGTCACCTAACACTATCTGGATTTAATTCAGCTTGCATACTATGCATCTGATTTCAGTGTCATTACTAAAGAAACACTATTAAAATATTATCAGCAAGTCAGGAAAAAACTAGTTTTCTCCAGATCATTTAAAGATGTTTAAATAATTATTTGCTCCATGTAGCAAAAACAAAAAAAAAAGGAAATATTTACTCTGGACATCCAATTTATATCTTGATTTCTCTTTGATACTGAAAATCTCTTCAGATTTTTTTTGGGTGGGTGATATCTGTGATACAAACTTCTGCAAAAACTCCATGTTGCACACTTGCCTTTTCCAGTTCATTTATAATTATTACAATGTTATTGAAGAAAATCAACAGTAAATTATTTCTTGTGTTTCATAATATTTTTTCATACTCCAGTTTGTAAATTTACTACTCTATAGGAATGCTTGAGACAGAAAGTGAAAACTGATAACACATTCAAATTAGCATTGAAATTTGGGTGAAGAAAATCTAAGCATAGATTGGCATTTCTTTAGGCAGCTTGCTCTTGAGAGGAGGCCAAAACATTAGCCTAGGGGCCCTG
>NW_008246057.1:7204086-7214003 GCF_000691975.1 Corvus brachyrhynchos | reverse complement strand
CCTAATTTCAATTTTCTTTCTTTCCCTTTCCCTTTCTCTTACTTTTTTTTTTTTTCTGTCTCTTTTAATTACACACATTCTCAGTGAAACTAAACTTTCACTGACTACTAGAGAAAATCCTATCTGGATTTCCGTGGATTCTTTTTTAGCTAGCTAACCAGGTATTATTAATATAAGCACTTTGTCATCCTTTTCTCTCCTACTCTTTTATATATTTTATGCTATTGTTGTAGTTTAACCCCAGCAACAGAGCCCCACACAGCCACTTGCTCACTGCCCCAACAGGAGGATCATGGAGTGAATCAGAAGTGTAAAAGCTGAAAACTCATGGGGGGGGATAAAGACAGTTGAAGAAAAAGCTGTGAACACAAGCAAAGCAAAATAAGGAATTAATTCCCTGCTTCCCCTGGGGAGGCAGGGGTTCAGCCATCTCCAGGAGAGCAGGACCCCATCACACATAAGAGTGACTTGGGAAGACAAAACATGAGCGCTCTAAATGTCCCCTCCTTCCTTCTCCTTCCCCCAAATTTACATGCTGCACTTGACACTATATGGTCTGCAATATCCACTTGGTCAGTTGGGGTCACCTGTCCCAACTGTGTCTCTGCCCAACCTCCCATGCATCCCCCACTCCCTCACCAGTGTGGCCATATGCAAAGCAGAGAAGGCCTTGGCTCTGTGTAAGCCCTACTCAGCAATAACAAAAACATCTCTATGCTATCAACAGTGTGTTCAGCTCAAATTCAAAACACAGCCCCATACCAGCCACTGTGAATAAAATTAACTCTACCTGAGTCAAAAACAAGCACAGCTATCTACCAGTTTTCTTCTAGATATTATTCCCCCAGGACAAAAAAATCCTAAATTCTGTCAGTGCTTTATTTTTCTCTCAAATTATACGGCAGCTTTCTTTTTGCAGTGCTCCTCATTATGACTCTTCACTACCATAAGAGCAGTATACTTTACTGATACTGCTGCTTTGCAAGAAATGGCACTTCCTCTACTTCACCAAGTCTGTATGCTGCACATTTAATAGTTTTGCCAAACACAGAAGTGAAACATTGTCAGCTGTGGGGAAAAAAAATCCATGAAGGCAGCAGCAGCAAATATGTAAGAGATGGATACATGAGATATATGAAGAAGGTGGATATTATTTTTTTTCAATGCTTCCTACAGCATTTAAAAAATGGAGAATTGCAAGACAGTCATCTATCACATAGCATGAAACAGCTATCAGAGGGTATATGGAGAAAGAGGGATCGTATCGATAATGGGAAAGCAGCAGACAACAGTTGAGATTTATAATCATGAACTAGCAATGAGCTGCATAGATGCTGGCTTTTCTGCCTCTCTGACAACTCATACATCTGTAATGTGTTTTCCATCTAATTGTAGGGATTCAGCTGCTCATGGCTTGTTGCTGGATTAACCCTTGTATTTGGAATGGAAAGAGATTAGCAGTAGAGAAGAGAAAGGAAGTTGAGACAAGGGTCTAATTTGGGACTTCTGGGCAATATTAGCAGCCACTATGTGGAATGTGGGGAATGAGACTCATTATCAAACCTCAAGACAGAAAAGATACAGAAAGGTAAAAAGAAAACACTTAGGGAATTACTGAATTTCTGTCTAATTAATGAATTAGGAAATAAATCTCCTATAGTACTTCCTATTTTAAGTGATGAAAATGCTTGGTTTTAATGTAAAAAAAATTAAAAACTACTGATTTGAAAAAAAAAAAAAAAAAGAAAAATGAGCTGAATAACCAACATCTTGTAATGCTAAATTATGTCCCTGGTAAATTGCTGAAGAAAATATTGAAAGAAAACAAATGTGAGACCATTGACACATAAACTTATTTGGTGACATTACAGACATTTCAGCATGTGAAGAAAGCAGTCATGCCTTCTCTCTGCAAAGGGAAGATGAGCTAGGGATGCTTCTGTCTGCACTGTCACATGGAGTACTGACATTTCAGGTGAAGCATTGATGGGGCTACCTGAAAACAGAGGCTAGACAAAATTAAGAGGATAAAAGTGGGTATTTATTGAAGGGCCTTCAGGTACACATTGGACAGTCAAAAGCCTTCAGAGAAGGCTTCACCCAAAATGGACGACAGGTCACAAGTTTTTAATACTTTATAAGTTTGGTCCATTTGCATATCAGGGTTAATTGTCCAATTACAATTTCAGGTAATGAAGTCATTACCCCAAGTTTGTTCCTCCCTTTTAGAGGCTTTTTTTACATATTTCGAGGCCTGGGACAGTGAGGTGTCCTTTAAGTCCAGGCCTAGAGAGGATTTGTTTTGTCTGACCAGGATGGGAGAACAGTAGCTAACAGGCTATATGGAGTTTTAGAGTTACACACTAAAGCATTACAGGATCTGAAAAATATAAAAGCCTAAAATCCTATGGCATCACAGGACCAACTGTCCACTGTTCTTGAAATATGAGAGAGTCTGTGAAATATAGTATGCTAAAAGAAATAGGTAAGCATGTCTGACTTCATATCATGTTGGCCTCCAAATTATTTGAGCCAGACAATATAAACCCATTCTTCAACCAGACCATCTGTCTTACTCTTAACTCGGCTGTGGCAGGTGAAGAAGTAGAAGAGATGAACCTGTAAATTGAGGAGAAACCAAAGCAACCATGAACCTTCATTAAACGAGAAATAGCAGGAGACTGTGGATAAAGTGTTGGAGGCCAAAGACAGTAAAGAAATTTTTAATAGATATCAGTTTTTGGTTGCCTAGAAGAGGTCTTTTTTTGGTCATATTTTTTGCTATTCCGGAGCACAGAAGAAATCTGATGTGGCAAAGGAACCAAAGGATAAGCTGTTCCCGATGCTACAGAGGTATCTGCTCCCACACAAGACAAAAAATTCTATCTTTAAAACAGGAAAAACTGTTTGAAAAGGAGAGATCACAGGTAGACTGAATTTCTAATGGATTTTTTGATTCTTGAGGAACACTGGTGTTGGAATGAAAGGAGTCTTAATTGATAAAAACATAAAAAAAATTGCTGCAAGTTATATTTGAGCTTAGAGTAAACTTGAGCTGATCAGATTATTTTTTCATTCCTAACCACTACAAATCTTCATATCAATGGCAACAATTCTGAAGTTGCTCTTGTTTGAAAAAAAATCCCAAATTCTGATCAACAGAAATAAAATTAACACTCAGAAGTGCTTTATAAGCTATTGAGTTGACTTTGGAGGTCCCATTACCAAATAAGAAAGATTTATTGGAATTAAATTATTACGTTAGTCATTCCTTAAAATTTGTTTAGTTCTAATCTAGTAGAATATAGACTGGGCCCCTGGAGAAACAGATCAGTGTGGTGAGGTTAGAAAATTCTGTTATTTCAGAGTGAGTTTGTCTTGTGAATGTGGTGGTCCTGTGCTGCGTGTCCTATATTACACAGAAATACAGAATTGATAACCAGAAATTGCAGTTTTGGTGGTTGAAAAAGCTTATTATTAGGATTCATATATAAAACACTTGTCTAATAAATCCAATAAGAATCAAAGCACTGAGGGGAAAGCTTGCACTCAGTTTCCTGATGATATCCTGAATTATAACATGTCATGTCATTCTCGTAATGGAGCCTTCACTCTTCAAAATAGCTGTGTTATAGCAAAATGAACTATACGTTGACAGTGCAGTCTGGGCTTCCAGGTACTTGGAGCGATAAAGGTCTTTTCCCCAACTTTTTTTTTTCCTGATATTTAGGTAAGAATGTTTTTATGATAGTGCTGAAATAACTAGGAATTCTGAGCCAGCAAAGAGAGCAAAATACATGCATCTGTAAAGGCACAGTTTAATTCTGTTAAAGGGCCTATTAGCAGTTCTTGGTAATTGTTTTTCACCTAAAAGATATTAACATTCATACTTATTTTGTGCATCTCTGCTGCTTCTATTTCATTCCAGGGGTTACAGGCAAGGAGACAACCTGTACTCAGATAAGGTGTTATAAATTTGTTCCAGCTACATGAAAAATTTTCCTTCTATTTCTTTTTCCTTTACCAATAATCAGCATCTATCCCCTTGAACTTCCCAACTGCACTGCTGCCTCATCACACTAAACAGTATTTTCAGTGCCTCTGAAAATTTGATAGTAACAGTTTTTTTGGCAAAAATTATAGGGTTGTCAAGGTCTGCAGACCTCAAACAAACCTTTCAGTGGTTGTGTTTTATAAAGTTCCTGCCACTTAGATTTTTCTTTGTGATTAGAAAAGCTTCAGATAATAGGAATCAAATAAAGTGTTAATGAAACATAACTTAATGACACTTCGTCTGTTGTTAGAATCTCCATATATCAAGAAAACTTAAGAAAATCACTGAAATGATGGACTGATTAATTAATGTATTTAATAGGTCATTATTATTCAAATGATAATATGTGATTTTATTATTTTCTAAAATTATTTTCCATCCCCAAGTGGATTAAATCAATATAGTTCCTTACAATTAAGTGCAATCAGAGTGGTCTTATACCACTCTCACTCTAAATGGAGCACAAGAAATGAGAATATTATCACTAAGTCATCTGGACATTTCTGTCTAAAGATATTGAAATCTGCCTAATGTTTTATTTTCCAGTCTTGAACATTTTTATATATGATGAATCATTGATAAGAAATATTTTCAGAGTTAAAAAAGCTTTAGATTAATGAGTTGTCTTTTCCTGAGGTATTTTTCTATTCTGGTTGAAAAGGTGTTCCAGAATAATTTTACTTCTATTTTGTACATACTACAATATTATTTACTGCATTAACGAGACAACTGTGGGAGCATGTCAGAACACAAAAAAAGATTTTGAAAAATATTTTCACCATGACCAGCTTCATTGACTCTTATGAAGTGACTTAAGTCTTACGACCCTTAAGTCATAACAGGTTTTTTTCAGGAGGTACTTTATAAGCACGCTAGAGTGTGTGTCAATCATTGCAGTGGGCTAATGGCACACTGCCAAATACCTTAGCTCCTCTCATGTCTTGATATCACTAGAACTCAGCTTAGTCCTAGTTGAGTCTTAGTTCCTGATCACCCACATACGTTGTTAATTTTCCCAGGTTTATCTTCCTGTGACAAAAAGCTTTTACAATGCTGGAAATAATTCCATCAGGAAGATTTCCCTATAGTCAAAATGGGTAAATCCATACTATTTTTAATATTTCCACCCCATACAATTCTTCGGCATCATTCAAGCAACACTTGAACACTAGAAAACTCCCAAGCATCCTCAGCCCAGGTTCTCAGGTAGGCAAAAGCAGAGCACTGTAGGTATAAAACTATTCTTTGGTATTTGCTGTGGAGCTGAAAGATCACTCTTGGAGGAGATAACTTTGTCCAAGCAGATGTAAGCATACAGCACTGATGACCATGCAGTACACAGCTGATCCCAAAGAATATATTCTACCACATTTCTCTGTACGTATTTACCAAGTTTCTTCTACATCAAGTTTCCCTCTTTAATTGAGAGTTTTTAAATGGCTAATTATATCTTCTATGATCTCAGACTTCCTTTTAACAGTTATACATCCTATGTGCTCAGTTCATGTTTTTATCTCTTATATTGGTATAAGAGTATTATATATAGAAATAAAAATGAATTTATAGAGATATTATATTTTACATGTTGTAACTACACAGTACCAGAGCCCTATGATATATACCTTGACTACTCTTATCAAAGGATTTTCTGCTCAAGAGTTGTGTGTAAATCCCAAAATCCAAATCACTTAAGCTACAGAGCTAAAATAATTGCCTTTCATATTCTTCAGACCTATATAATATTCTTTAATTCTGTATACAGTCTAGTAGCAAATAGAAAATCACAGAAGGATTTCCACATGCCAGTGTGTGTTTGGCTTGATTTGTATTTGAAATTTTTATTTCATATACCAAACTTCGTTTTTGACTTTTAAGATACCTTCCATTAGCATAACATCAAATTTCCATCTAGTTTTGAAAGTTGAAAAGAAACTCCCAGTACTTCTTACCAATCAAATAACACATACTCAACCTAATTTCATAACCTTTCGGCTTTGTCTTTAAATTCACCAACAAACCTTATTGTTTATTCTAAATTCTGCCAGTTCAAATTGTTATTTCTGTGGAATCCAATTCAAATAACATGCCCTAGAAGGGTCTGGAGTAATTTCCTCCACTGAGACCTCTCTCAGAAATTGTAATTTTAATCATTATCACCATCCTTGCTGCTGGCTCTTTTTTAATGATTCATTCTTTACAAAGATCAGAGACTTCACACGTCTTTTAAAGTTACCTGGTTTTAACCCAAATTAAAACCTAAGAATTTCATATACACTTTCAAAGTTCCTCTACAGAAGCAAACAGGCTAGACTTATAATTCTACAGTGATATAAAACCAATACCATTACACTTTCTCCTCTATTATAAAACCTGTTCAAGAAAATTAAGGGTAAAGAGTTCCAGGAGTGGGTCCAGAGGACGGCAGCAAAGATAATTAAGGCACTGGAGCACCTCATGAGGAAAGGCTGAGGGAGCTGGGCCTGTTTAGCCTCGCAAGGAGACACCTGAGAGTGGACCTCATCAATGTCTATAAATATCTGAAGGGAGGGTGCTAAGAGGATGGATCAGGCTCTTCTCAGTGGTGCCAAGTGATAGGACAAGAGGCAATGGGCAGAAACTGATGCCCAGGAAGTTCCACCTGAACATGAGGAAGAACTTCTTTCCTATGCAGTGACCAAGCACTGGAACAGATCCACAACCAGAGAGGTTGTGGAGTCTTCCTCACTGGAGACATTCAAGAACAATCTGGACACAATCCTGTGCCTTGCACTCTGGGATGACCCTGCTGGAGCAGGGGGGTTGGGCCAGATGGCCCACAGTGGTCCCTTCCAATTTAACCCATTCAGGGATATGATATGTTCAAAACTCATGTCTCAGGTGATGGGCACTGAATATAGTGGAAAGTTTAGTACCATGGGAAAAGTTTGTCTTGGGGGTTTTGCTTGGAAACATTAGGAGAAGCTTTCAGTTATTGCATTGTTGTAATTTTTTCTCATTGATCTCAGTTATGAGTTGAGAATAACAAGAAGCTTGAAGTGAATCTGATTTTTCCTCATATGGACCTCATCTATTTTCTGTGGAAACTGTGGATTTCAAAAATTATTTAAGAAAAATTATTTCCTGTGTTGCCTCTGTCTTGGTGGGAAGGAAGATAAAAAAATCTATTTTAATTTTTGTTCAAGAAATTAATTAATTTTTTCTGTGATTTCTGGCACCGAAGGTAGTCTCAGCATATCTGGTATTTCTAAGACTCACTCCTTCTGCAATACATTACCTCCAACTGAAGCTGTTCTTAAATGAATGACACTTTGGTTAGAATTGTAAAACCATATATTGTTTACAATGGAACACATTACATTTTTCTTTCACAGAAATTTTAGTTGTAATTCTCTTAGCATGCAATTTAAAAATAAATACCTAAGGAAAATTAGGTCTGCATATCAAAGTGTAGACTATGTCAGGTTTTCAGAATAAATGCTTTAATACACTTCTACTTTTGTATCTCACAGTACTGATCTCCAGGACAAAAAGGTTCCAAACATTCTAGTTATTCTATTGAAATACTCAGAAAACATTTCAGATCGCTGCGCTATGTTGAAAATCCTTTTTTTCGTACAGCTTTTCATCAGCTTCCACACATGCTACTTATTTCATGTGCCCACGGTGGAGCAGAGGAAGGACTCCTCTCCCTGAGAAGCAGCAGAAATGATGTGTGATGAACTGACCATAAACCTCATTCCCCATCTTCCTGTGCTGCTGTGGGGGAGGAGGTAGAGCTGGGAGGGAGAGAGAGGTGGAGGGGAAGGTGTTTTTAAGGTCTTATTTTACTTCTCATTATCCTGCTCAGATTTTGTTACTTATAAATTCAATTAATATCTCTAATTTTGGTCTGATTTGCCTGTGATGATATTTGGTGAGTGATCTCTCTCTGTTCTTATCTCAACCCATGAATTCTTCCTTACATTTTCTTCCCTTTCCAGCTACACAGGAGAGTGAGCGAGCAGCTTAGGTGTGTCTGGCATCCAGTACATTGTGCTAAATTAAAAATAGGCAAATACCTCCTGCAATAAGAATTGAGGAACTTCTGATGAATCAAAGAAGAACATTCAAGAACTTGACTAGTATGCTTAAAGAGTTGTAATGGCTAGGGAATCCAGTGTTTGACACTTAGAGTATTAAGAAGCAATACACTGAAGTAAGCAGAACTGTGAATTTTCAGTTAGGCATGCAAAATTCTGGTTCTGGCTCTACTGTCCATTGGCTTTAGACATAGCTTCCCTTTTGAGCTAGGGTTTTTACATCAGAACAGTTTAATTAGAAACAGATGAAAAAAGTGCATTTGCTTCTTCAGCAATGTCCTAGGTTACAATGTAAGATGTAACCAAAAGCACGTATTCTGTGATCATCTTCACAAGCTGTTAAAGCAGGTGGGGTAATGTTTGTTATCTCCTACCACGACTCACTCCTGATAACTCCCTCCAGGGTCTATCTCTGTTTAATGGGCTATCAAGGACCCACAGCATGACAGTCATCCCATTGTGAGATGCTCTGCCTGGGGGGGAGGAGCCAAGAATTCCCACCTGGATATAATCTGGTGTTTGGAACAGCAGGAGCAACCCTTACCTATGGGACTCCCAGAGGACAAGAGCTACCATTGGAGCATCAGGTAAAGACTAGATCCTTTTCTACAGGATCACCACTTCATCTGGACTGCTACCACCACCAGGGTGTCAGGTTGTATCCTGACTCTGTCAGTGTTCTTGTACTATTGCATTTATTTTAATTTTCCTATTAAATTATGATTCTGACTTGTGATCTTCCACTGGTTTGTTTTCAAACTAGCACAAGTGATCACTCAAAGACAAATATGAAAGTATTGGATATGAAGGAAAGTGCTAACTAATTGTGATTCTGATTATGGTTTTGGGACATTCAGAATTGTATAAGCAAGTAACTGTCTTTGTATTGTATATTATCACTTTTATCATTTGTACATCAAAGAGACAGATAAATTTTCCAGCTGTCTCTACAATATTCCAAGCATGTCTTTAGTAGAAAACATTCATGTTTTTTATTTTCTTTGCTTCTACTAGTTCTTAATTACAATCCCTATCATTTTCATTTAAAACTTCATGATCCAGAGCTCAAAAATGAACAACTGAAAGTTAAATTCAGCAATAACTGTGTAAAATAATAAAGCAGGCAGACTTCTGCTGCTGTAACTCTTGTCTTTCATACATTCAGTGAATATACTGACGATGCAATTACTGATGTGGTGAAAACTAAAAATGGAAAAAAAGCATACCTAGTTTACCCTATGAATAGCTAATCAGATTCTAATGTGCTCAGTCAGGGCTTCAAATCTGCAGATGTCCCCCTTTATTTCTGTGGTACACACTGTCAGGCTTTAATTTTGTGTTGTTACTTGCACAGGAAATGAACAGGAGTTTAGGAGGAAATTACTTTCCCTTCTGTCCCCATCAGTATTGTATAATTCATTTTCATTGTTAAAAACAACTTGCAAATAACAATAACCTTAGAGCTAACTTGTTAAGTAAGTGAAGCAAGACTATATTGACCCTAACTCTTGCTTCAAACAATAACGTCTGCTATAAATACAATATGTGAAGAACCTTGTACATCAGATCTTCCACTGCAGAAAGATGGATGATGTTACAGGCTTGTCACAAAGCTGCAAGTCAGCCAGCTCAGGACATCCCCAGTAAACTTCCTAACTCTGTATGACTCAAATTGGGAGATTAAAGTGGCAGAGAACATATTTCAAGTTGTGCCTCAGTATCCCTTTTCACACAATTTACACTATGTAAATGGTATTAGCAGCTGAACATGTATACTTGTATTA
>NW_008246057.1:7182518-7204064 GCF_000691975.1 Corvus brachyrhynchos | reverse complement strand
ATGACATCCTAACTGAGGTATCAGTCCTCTTACCTACCCTCCTAACCCATTTTGGTTGATATGAACTGAGTTACGGACACTTCATTTAGCAAGTTTCTGCCAAGAAAGATGTTCTAAGAAATCTGTTTACCTTTGTTGGTTGAGCCTGGAGTAATAAACAACTGTAGGAAAATATGTGCAGAGAACCTCAATTGGCAGACAGAGAAAAAAGTGAAGTTTTTTCACTTGGTATGTTGAGCTTTTTATCTGGAAAATATAACCATAAAGTCAGGTAGACAGATTGCCTTTGTAAGGGAGGTCATAGAGTTTAATTCAGTAATTTCTACATCAAGACAGTAATGACTATGAGATTTACCACAGTTCCTGTTACTGTCAGAAGCAGAGGTTTATTTCTGAGAGATTATGTGCACAGATCACAAAACCCCCGAGTTTAAGTAATGTCTGCATTTTAATTAAAACTAATATTCTGAGCTATATATGTCACATAATCTGTTACAGATGATGCTGTTCCCCATCTTTATCAAGTAACTATTCCTATTTATTAGAATATTTATCTTCAGTTTAGTAATTTCATAATTTCTTCATATTCTTAGATGTAAGAGTGCAGGGTTTTCCAGGAATAATGAGACAAATTTCTCAGTCCTCCACAAGAAGAGCTTCCATTTGATACGTATCATGTTCTTTAGTAGTTATGAAATTTACCATGAAATCACAGCTTTCTAATTATCAGCATTTGCCATGCTAATCTGTGGAGTATGGCCAATAGGGCCTTGAGAGCTGTGCATCTGGTCTCTGGAAAAGAGAAGGGCCAGCATTGCATACACCTAAAGCTGGCTTACTCTCTTATAGCTAAACTACAGACAATTGTTTTCCTCACTATATAAATCACAGAAATAATCTTGTTTTACTGTGTTATTGAGAAAGCAGTGTCAGCAGAAATTTTTTTTAAGGATATATTTATTATAAAAATATATTTCTGTTTTTATGGGGAATGAATTTCTTTACTTTTAGCACTCAGAAACAGTTTTGCTATAACTGGTAAGAAGCACCACATGATCAGAGGAAAGTGTGGAAAAGGCAAGAGAGATAAATTACATAATTATTACATAGAAACTGTAAAATGCCATCGTCTTCACAGGTTTACCCCATTTCCTGAGGAATAAATCTGATAATAAAGTTATGATTAAATCTCCATTGATCACAATGTTAACTGAGACAAGTAACTTGTACATAAATCACATTCCAGACACCTCACAATAGACAAGGTGAAATCAATCCATTTCATATATTCTCACCATCTCTAGAGTGGTCTTGTATAACTGGTTCTTTCAATCTACTTCAGAAACGAAATATCTAGATGATCCATTTGTCAGAATTTTTTATGCTTTCTCTGCTCATCTGCAACACCTAGTCTTCCTCCCCACCTCCACCTGTACTTCTTATAGATGATCAACCTAACCTGTTGGAAAGTTCCTGTGAAAGTCAACAGCCTCCTGCACAAAGAAGGGGTAACTGCCTGCAAGGCTGTGAAACAGCCAGGCAGTTCCCAGTCCTCACTGATGTGTAGGACTCTTCCTTCCTGAGCGCAGGGCTTTGCATTTGTTTCTGTTAAAACTTCTTGGTTTCCTGTGACTCATTCCTTCAGTATTTTGGAATCTCTCTGAAAGCAAATCCTCCCTTCCACTAAGAACCACTCTCCATTACGGTGTTGTCCTGTTATTGATGATGATGATCTGAAGTTGAATGTCAAGTGTAACTAGACACCAATTAGATTTCAAAGTGTTTTCGATTAGCCCATTAAGCCTAATGGATAAAGAATTTTTTATCCACCTATTCTTGTCTCAGTGCTTTGATTTCCATAGTGCTATTAGAGACCCTTTACAAAAATGTTGCCAGAGTCTAGGTAAACATCTACAATCATCCACAGAGCCAGTCAGTTCCCATATCCTTCCTGGTTTGGGGAGTAGCTTCTCAGAGAACTTGCTCCAGAATCTTTCTAGAGACTGATGCAAGCCTGAACAGCAGTAGCTCCCTGCAACCTTCTTGGCTTTTAAAATTGGAATAGCATAAGTTAATAAATAAATTTTTCATCTAGTGCTGTATTCTTTTGTATGACACTTCTGAACCTAATTGCCCATCAGATGTGAATAATAATTTCCTAAATAATTTTCTGGTTTGGTTTGTTTTCTGAAATGGATGTGTTTCTCTAAAATCTAAAATATCCCATGGAAATAAGAGAATTTGAATTTACATTAATTACTGCAGGTATTCAAAAAAACAAATGGGATCTTCTGTTTTGGATGAAGTCAACATTAAGGAATGTGTGCTGCATTTCATCACAAAACTAAAGTTTCTGAAAGTATGTTCCTGGTTTTTTGTTGTAACTGCAACATACTTTAAGATTCTTCTGAACTGGAAAATTTAAGAAGTGGGTGTACAATGCAGAGTAAAGGTAGGAGAAGTATGGAATTCCTTCTCAGTATGAAACAAACAGTGGATTCTAATTTTATTTGATAAAAATTTTTACAGATAATTTTTGGATTTTTTCCCCTAGGGTGGAAAGAAAATTATAATTTGGATCATCAGTTTTTATTTACATTACTAAAGTGGAAATTTTTCAGCTATCAGGAAAAAAAAATTTTTTTCTTCATTGTTTTTAATGGTTATAGTATATTTTCCTTGTTCAGTGTCCTGTTCTCTGGAAACTGAAGTTTACATGTAAGGTCCCCCTGCTTTTTGTGTAAACAAAAATAAATCAAGTAGCGTTTGGGCAGAAGAAAATATGCACTGCATTCAGAGATACAGAAATATACAGCCTAAAATGCTTACCATCATAATAAGGATGATGAGCTTATAAAAAAATTCATATAATGGTTCGTGAAGCACTTTCATTAACACTTTTTTCAGAACACCTGAAAAGACGAAATAATCTGACACTGATGGAAAGATCTGAAATCCAAAAATCACATTTATTCTTCCAATGGCATTTTTTTCAGTCCAAAAAAAAATCAGTTTTAAGGTGTATCTCCATGAAAAAGGACCTTTCACAGAAAAAGTCTGTGGAACAAGGGAACTCAGTCTTATAGTTTACCAGGCTATATTGAAAATGAAATTAAACTAAACCAAAAACTCTCTGATCTTGCAGAGATAATTGATTTTCACTTAGTGCAGTTTTGGATTAGCAGTCATTCTCTGACTGAAGTTCCTTGAAGAACTATACATGCCTGATGGATAAGTGCAAAATATATTTGCTGCCTAGGTAAGGAAAAGGCTTCTGCTCCTCCCTAGAAGTTTAGCCTGACTTGATACAGAAGAGAAAGTAGAAAGTAGTTAAGCAAAATTTCACATTCCATTGCCCACAGAAAAGATGCATTAAGTTTCATTCATTCATGTTAGTGATTTTCTGAACCTGTTGGATTCACAGCTAACAACCTGTCAGAAATTAGAGGAGCTTGTGTGGGTATGGAAGAGAGAGGGAGAGTACTAAAAGCCTGAATCGGTAAAATAAGAGCTTTAGCCTTTTAATACAGTTTGAACAAAGAAAAGAACTTTTCTGAAGTTCTAAGAGAAAAGATATTGGAACATTATATGAACGCAACATGTGTCTCATCTGTTTAGAGAGTGATGTGAGGTCTTGTGTTCAGTGACAGGTGACTCTCCATGCACAGCGGTAGGTGTTTAACTGTACAGCACATGCTTTACTTCCATTTGTGCTGGGTGCTTTTACCACATTTCTGAAAATAAGCCAAACTGCATCTCAAGCAATGCATCTCATTGTAGCCTTCTAACTGTGTTGCCAAGCTGTAAGTAACAGCAAGAAGCCTTGAGTCACTCTTGGTGCTGAAGAAATGAATCATGCAATGCATGTGCATGAAGGAAGTATACAGCATAGAGTAAAGCTAAAGTGAATATTGTAAAGTTTGTGTTCCTGGGGAAAAATAGCAGCTTTCTTGAATCTGATTGAAAAAATTTTCACGTATCTCACAAGACTTCATGGAATATTAAAATTTCTTGAGACTTACAGAGATGTTTTAGAAAAATTTTTATTTTCTCCTCAACCAAATAACATAAAATAGAAGAATAATTATGGACATTACCATGTATAAAAAGTTAGCTCAAAATTTTTCATGAAAATGATGATTGTCCATTGTGGTCACATTCATGGACTGCTCAGTAACAAATTAAAGTTGATTTTTTGTGTGGTGCCTGCCATACAGAAAAAGGCTGATAAAAAGAAATTTAATGATCAGCCTTCTAAGTAGTTAACAAGAAGTTTACACCTGCTGTGTAATATTCAGTCAGTTACAACAAATCTTTTCAGCTTTGTTCTTCACATTTTTACAATATTTTATGTTCCTCCATTAAAAACAAAAGCAATTTAAATATAAATGTATATGCAATAATTTTATTTGGGGATATTCATTGACCCACATAGTCTGGTAGACTGTCTTATGGCTGCTTATCAAACTAGAATGCTTTTTTTTCCTGTGGCCACCACTTTTTCTTCCATCACTCACAGCTTTCATTTCAAACAAACAAACAGACAAATAAAACCTTCCCAGATCTCTGGTGAAAAAAATTCTATGGAAAAGCCAGGTGATTTCAACTACTGTCAGTGTGAGTGTTCAGAGGATCTGCAATAGAAGATCTGATATGCATGAACAGTCATACACCTATAAAGAGGAATTAAAAATAACGTCAGTGAAGTATAACCAAAATATGAGAGGCTTTCAGGGCACAAATGAGGACTTTTAGCCTAGAAAAGAAGGCCATGATATTTCTATTTCTTGTCCAATTATTTGGTTTCCAATGGAGATTTTATTGCTGTAATGGTCTCTTCTCAAGCAGGCTAGACAAGACTGGTGGTGGTGTGGATGCAAAGGTCATGAAGCACTGAGTAAATTGTTCTAGAGCATAGTGGTTAATTTTTCCTTATTAATAAGTTGGTGGTGAACATGAGCAAAGAGACAGCGTATTTAATTTAGCAGCTTGAGACAATGAAAAAGAGTGGTACAGATGGGAAGTCTGAAAAAAATTCAAAAGAGGGAATATGAGATGTTTGTTTCTTTGGTACAGTTCTATATACAGTTTTGAGATTATTACCAATAAAAGACTATTTATTGCTGATTAAAGATGTGTTAATCAGTCAGTTTTGGGCTGTCTTGTACAGAAGATTTTTGCAAGGCCAGGAGAAGGTCTCTAAAATAAGAAGAGGTCTGAAGCATCATGTATTGAGAGAAAATGAGAACTGGATTTGTTTGGGTTTAAGATGAGAGGGCTAAAGGAGAGCTTCAAATTGCTGTCTTCAGCGATCTGATGGGTTATGAAAAGAAGATACAGAAGAAAGCTTGGCAGGTGGATTAAGCTTGCCCACAGAGGTTGCGAAAACGCCATCCTTGGAGATACTCAGAACTCAACTACATGAAGCCTTCAGTAACCTGATCTGAGTTAGAAATTGGCCTTATTTTGAGGAGGAATTTAAATCACATTATCAACCACATTTCTTCCAATTTTTGTTGATATAAATTCAGTTTTTCCATGCTTGAAGCTATAACATATATTTTCATATGAAGGATATATTGTTGGGGTCTCCCCCCCTGCCATGTAGCCCTGGGAGAGGGGCCCTGAGGGCACAGACACGGGGCTTCCCTGTCCCTGCTCAGCCTCGTTCCCATTGGTTGGTTTGTGTTCCCCGGGGTGGCCAAGGACCCTTGGGTCCCGTGACTGAGGGAGTTCCTGAGCACAGCCCCGGCCATGCGGCTGGAGAAATAAACATCTCTGAAACATCTACCACGAATCTGTCCATATACACTTCGTTTCCACGGGACTCCTGGTTGAAATATACTTGTTGCAGTAATCCCCGCTGTGACAATATATATGCTTTTACTTGTAGGAAAGATATTTCAGATAAAAAGCATGTATGTAGACATTGTAGAATGTTTTAGGTGAAAATGAGTCCTGGATAACAAGTCTTCAGTAAATGCTTATAGTTCTGATTCCATGAAGAAAGTAACTACATACCAAGAGCAAAAAAATAAAAGCGGTAACTGAAAATTTTGTAAGAAATCAAAATTAAAACTACAATGTTGTGTTCTACCCAACTGGAGACAGGCAAAGAGGAATGGACACTGAGTGTCTGAAAAAAAACCAAAACAAAAAACCAAAAAAAATGGATAAGCATAACTTCAAGTCATAAAAAGTAAGGTCAGTGTAAATCCTGACAGTGGTCAGAAAAAGATATTTAACAGTGCTGAAAATGCAACATATAATCCGTGACAAATAGGAAATACCTGTACATTCATGTCCTGTATTTTTACCAAAAAAAAAAAAAAAGCTATGTTAAGCTGGTCCTCCAAGTAAATAACACTGCATCATGCAAATAGGTCAGATGCTATTTGCATCTTCTGGTGATACAAGTTAGTAAAGACTTAGTTATACAGTATAAAGTACCATGACACACAATGCTTAAAATGGAAGTGTCTATATGAATAACCCACTTTTCATTCCCCTTTAACAGTATTTCAGTATCCTGTGCGAACTTCAGAGAGCATAGTTTTCATAGTTTTTTAATACAAATTTGAGTATTCATTAGCTATTTAAGCCATACTGAAATCTCAATCTATCTATGCTTGTTATGGGTTTGATCTTACATTTTCATTATTTTTATGCCATATTAGGATTCTTTGGGGATGACAATGGCTTCTTTGCCCAAGATATATTTTGCCTCCTGTGTTAATACAAATTATTTTAATATGGGATATTTTGTATGTCTGCTTCTGAGAAACATTTGCTTTGATTCAGAAGGGTTTATTATACTTGGTTTTTTACTGTTCAAGTTGTAGTTATGATCATCAATCACCCCACACATTGTAGTTATCATCATGATAACCACCCCACACATTTCGTGTCCTAGATGAAGTCCCTGGGCAGGGGACAGAATTGCAATCTGCTTTCTCAAGGTTATACTGGTTGCATATATATATTTTATGCAAAAAAATACCAGTGCGAAACAGTTGCAGTGTTTTACTATGAATGGCAAAGTCATTTTCACAGAGTATATTGTAATTTATATCACTTACAGAAGGCAGCTATACTTCCCCAAAGGTGTCTGATAATGAGAGAGGAAAAAGCCTTTGGGTGAAGAATTTATAACTTTTTTTTTCTCTTTACTTAGACATTATCATTCATTTTCATAAGGACAACCTGAGTAAACTGACACTTAAGCAGAGCTCCAACTGATGCAGTACTTAAATAAGATTCTATGCAGAATGAAAAGGTTGCCTCTAGGGAGGTAAGTACATTAAAAGCCTTATTGCAAATTTTATTTATGAAGCAGTATTTTTCCATTTATACTAAAAAGTTGACTAAGGACATATGCATGAATGTACCTCAAACAGTGAATTCTAGCTCACTTTTTTTTAGCTTACTTTTTTAACCTGCTACTTCAATGTTGGCACAAAGGGTGTTTGGGTTGAATTTCATCCAAATAAATCTTAAATGTAGTTTAAAATACTAGGGATTGTTTACTCCTCCTTGGTTCTACATGCCAATTCATATATTGGAAAAAATGATCAAAACCTAGTAATGTTGCCAAAATGATCACCTCACAAATGCCAAAGTGACAATGAACAATAGAGAGAAATACTAGGATCACTACTTTATAAAATAAAATTAATATTGTGCAATTAGCAAACGGTACGTTTGGATTCGCATGCCCACACAGCCCTCCCATGCATGTACCTTAATAAAAATAAATATTCATTAAATGTGGACAGTCCCATGTATCTTTATAAAGATGTTGAGCTGCTAATTGAATTTGAAGCATAAAACATGCTTAGTGTTCCATTCAAATTTTGGTTTTCATATATATATGAAATATATATATAATACATATATTTTTTAATATATATATATTCACTCATTCAAAGTCGCTGAAAAAGATCCATCCTGAGAGCTTCTGGTTCCCTAGCCGAAAGTATTGAAGACATAAGCTAAAAACTCAGCAACTCCAAAGAGGAAATTTTTCACTGATTCCAAAGTAAACACCATTTCTGATTCACACACCTGAATTTATAATTAAACAATACATTTTATCTTACACCATATGCTTTGGGCTAGCAGGCCAGGGGGCAGAAAGCTTTATGGTAACTTTTTTCATATGGGGGTAGCTATCAGGCAATGAGAAAATTAGTATATGGGAAAAGAAAAATGAAAATAAACATACAAATGCAAACAGTACATCGCTATATAGACTACTACTACCCACAGCTTCAGAGGCATCAGAAACCTTGAAAAATGTTGTTTTTGTTCATGTCTTGATGCCAAACTCCTGAGGAAGTTTAGAAAAAGACACAGGATGTTTAGAAACAATATGACATCTATAAAGTCTAAATTATGGAAGAAACATTTAACAAATCTAAACTGCAAATGTTCTTGGGCTTTGTTTTCAGAAAGTAATATATGTTCCATTAAACTTTCATAACTTAAATTGTCGCGATAGAGGGGAAACCCCGATGCTCAATATGAGTGATCAGCTTAGCAGGAATCCAATTTATTGATTGTACCAGAACTGATTCTAAACCCCTCCTTAGACCCCCTTTCATGGTCAGCAGTTCTGCCTTTTTCCCTGGCCTTCTAACCACAGATGTCCATTGTTTTGCTGCCAAAACCTAACCTTGCTGGCTCTGCAAATAAACCCATAGTTCAGCAGTAAGGCTCAATGGTGGTTCAGTTACTGAGCAAGATACATGTAATATTCTGTAACTTCAGTTGTTACACAGGATGTGTGGTGCATTGTCTTATGAGATCTTGCTCAGCTAGCTGCAAGGGCCTATGTGCCCGTTCTCACGTAGCCAGGTTCTCAGATCAGTAAGCTGCAAAGAATCTGTATATCCTGAATCTATATGTCCCTTTTCACGTAACCAGTCTCTCACATTAAATCAAAAATATATCATCACAATTATGATTATTACTAGTCTTCTTCCACACTAGTAAATGTACTTGCATGCATGCACTTACCTACAATACATATTAAACCAAGTAAGTTCTGTCAAAATGCTCAGCAAATACAACAGAAATTAGAACAAAGCACGTCACTTTCCTTTAACAATAACAATATGCGCAAACTGACTTGGGGTTGACTCTGTTAAATCTTAAATTCTCCTCTGAAAAGACATTTTTCTGCTTATTTCAATATCCAGTGCTACATATAAAAAAAAAAAAAAGAAAGTGTTCTTCATACAATATCCAGTGCTACATATAAAAAAAAAAAAAAAGAAAGTTTTCTTCCTTTTGCAATTTCTGTTTGGCAGAAGTTTGTAATAGGTCTTCATTTGAAGTGGGGAATAGTCTTATATTTTGTGGACTGAATAATCTTAACAGCGATAGTTTCTACTGCAACTCTTTTGTCATGGTACAATTAAAGTCCTCACAGGCAACATGATGATCACAAACCACTTCCTTTTATCCTTATAGGGAAAATCTGTATTCTCATCTACTTCAAATGTAAAGTTGGTTCTCATCATGGCAAAATGAAGCATGAAAGAATAAAGCATAAGGCACGTATTGAGTATTGTTTAAAGATAAAATAAAAATAGAGGTACATACACCTTCTAAGACACATAATATGCTTGAAAGCTACTGTTGTGTTTTCTCTTTTTTATAAATATCATGGAAGATTATGTCCATTACAATTTCCAGTATTCCTCAGAATATACAAACTTTCTAAACTAAATGCCTAGATTAAATATTCTTGATCTTTTCAATCTGTGGTTTTTCTGTGCAGCCTAAAAGACCTGTCTCAGTGCACTCCCTAGTGACCAAAATTTCAGTGCTGAAATTTGCCAGTTGGTGAAGCAGTGATGTCACTTACCAATTATTCATTGTGTACATTGTGCAAAGAGAAAAGTCATGGCAATCCTGCTCACCTCTCAGCTACTTCAAAGCCCACTTACACATGATGTAAAATTATCCAGATTGAAAAGATGCAGTTTTCTCAAAAGGCAGTATTGATGAATTAGTGAAAAAAATCCATGATTTTGCAGCTGCCCACTCAGTGGTACAGGATTTGTAGCATGGTGCAGAATTAAATTCCTTTGAGCTTTCCTTAGCTTCTTTGAGCTTATGCCAAACATTTTGCTGCATCCTGTTGTAATAATGTCTGTTCACATAATATCCTCCTTTTGGGTTAAAAAATCATCTTACATAGAGGCAAAGTTGATCTATACTAAATTAAAGTGAAGACTAAGAGTAATTACAGTTAAAATATCACTGGGCTAATTTTTAAATAGAATTGAGGCTTTAACTTGTTCAATCTCACCATGCAGTGTTCCACTGAGGGGCTGGTTTGAGAACAGGTTGTGCTACTGAATTCTACTTCTTCAAGTCAAAGAGAAATTAGAAGAAAAAAAAAAAATCCTAACAATAAACAAATCTGAAACAGAGAATCCAGAAAATTTGTAAAATCTTGACAAGTAGAAAACTGTCAGAGAATAATTTCAAAGTTTCCGATGTTAAGAGAAGATAATGCATGGCTTGTATGGATTTCTATGTCTTTCCCCACTCAGCAATTTACTCTTCACTTGTTAACTCATGCTCTTAGCGTATCTAACCACAGTTTCAATAAACTTTGCTTTTTTTACTATCTTTTTGTTACATCTCCAGCTGGCATTTAGCAGATGCACTAGGTTAATTTGTGGAAGAAAAGTCTTCAGGGACTATTAAACCGGGAATCTATACCAAGGAAGGAAGTCTGTTCAGGAAATGAGCTGTGGTCCTCCAAACAAGTAAGAGTAACGCACATTCACACATCTCAGGACTAGAAATCACTTGAGTGGACTGTTAAACCCATATGGAATGGGCTTATCCAAGTACACAGTCAGTACTCAATATGACTAATAATTTCTAGACATTTTTTTCTATCCTTTCCTGGCCATTGGGGTTCAAGTATCAGATATGTTAAAGTTGGGGATGTGGCAAGAAAAAGAAATAGGATTGTCTGAGAACACAGCATGCACTGGGACAGTACCATTACATACTAGAGGAAGGAGAAAATGGTGCAGTTTTGTCTATAAGCACTATATGGGATAGTTTATTGAGTGAACTATCTCCAGAATATCAACCTATATTTGTCTGAAAGAAAACCAGTCACTTCAATCAAAAATCCTGGGAGTGAGAAGTTTTAAGGTCTAGGGCCTAGGGATGATTACTGGTGCTACATCATTTTCCAGGAGAGACATCAGCTGTCACTTTTTAATCTGGAAATTTCAAAGCTATTAATTTTCAGAGGTTCAGAGAGCATGCTGTGGAAATTACTGTTTTATCTTTACCTACTTTTTATAGTATTACCCTTGTGAGAGACGGCACTGTGTTACACCACCACTTGTCGAATTTCACTGTCTTATAGAATTTTAGCAGCACTGCAGCACAGATCTCAGTACCTCAGACAAAGACTGAATGAAGCATGCAAGGCTTCATAAAATGTAGGTGATTACCAAGAAGATCTTAAATGATGCTGCCTCCCAACCCCCTTCACTTACAGAGGAAATAACTATATTCAACAAAAGAATGTAGCTGATGCTCAAGAATACACAAAAGACTAAAAATAATTTTAACAAGCATTGTTTGGCACATATAATATACAATATACTCTCACAAACTAATTTTTTTTTATTCATTACAGAAATTACTTCAAGCTATTTAAATGAATCAAATCATTAGAGAGAATTGTGAAGAATGGAGAACAGTGAACAAAAGGAGATCATAGGGTGAGTTGCAAAGCTATTCTTTACCCCAAAACACCATCAGTGTTCAGATATCATCTACATGAAATTGCACACACTTGAAAGTAATGATGTCATTAATCCTTCTCTTCTTCATGACTATGCAAGACTTTAGCTAAAAGTATTACATTTGTTCATAGACTGATTAATAGCTGTTTGCAAGGGGCAATTCATGACCACTATAATTTTTTTTAAACTTTTAAATTGTCTATGTATAATTAAATCTCTAGGAGTTCTCTATATTGCACAATAGGTGGTGTATTTTGAGATCAGTTGTACCTGCATACGTTTTTTTTTTGACAGGGGACAAAGATGTATTTTTGCTCCCCCTTCCCCTTTGAACTTTTGTAAATTTAATTCTATTTCTGTTTCAAATATGGTTTTCTTACTCTTTCAGTCTCATTTTTCTTGGGGCTAGAGACTGTTTTAGTATTAGCGGTTTCTTATGTAGCAGACAGTTGTTTTCTACATATAGTTTATCTAAGCTGAAAGAGGAATAACTTTAAAAAGTCCTTCCTAACAACACAGTTCTTTTCATAAATTCTGACAGATATAATGCTAAATGGTATTAAAGATCTCAATCTGAATTTAAGGTTTCTTTTTAGAGTTAACAGGATGTTTGAACAGGGGCAGCAAGAATATCTAATTATTCTGCTTCTGAAGATATTTTGTTTCTATTGTCGTGTCTGCACACTTCTGAGAGATTTTTTCTTTTCAGTACAAAGTTGCATAAGTGAATCTGATTTTAAATATAGACATTTACCTGAATAAGACATGGGATGACTTTTAAAAATTAGCTAAAAACTATGGGCTGAATTTTGTTTTTTTGGAGGGTAGAGATGCACAGCTTGTGTCCTGTCTTGTGATACAGCACAGAGAAAGGCCGGTCCCATTTAGTGAACAACTCTCTTGCAAAGCTGCAGTTGAGGAAATGAAGAAAAAAAACCTGCGTTCAGTCCCAGACCAAAGTCCAGAAATGTGAAGGATGCTTTTAGCATAATAATCAGGGAAAAAAACCTACAAAAACATTAACTTTGCCCATTAATGTTACAGTGGAAAAACCTGATGTCAGCGACAAACTCTTGCAAATGCTTACAGACATGCTGCACTCTGGAAAACTGGAAACCCCAGATTGCTGGGGTTTCCACCAATCAAAAGGAATTATGTGAGTCCAGAGTTGTGTAGATAAAGCCAGAAGCTCACACAGTAAGATTTCTTTTTATTGGGAAGCACAGTGAATTCACACCAAAGGAATGTATTCATACCTACGCTAACCATACAATTTTTAAAGTAGTGATGACTAATTATCTTTTATAAATTCTATTTGTGGCCAATTATAACATAAATGGAAGCCCACATCAGAAAATATTCAGGATCAGAGTCTTAATCCTTCCATTAAGTGACAACTATTCCCAGGATTAAGTAATTTTTAATGGATAAAAAAATCAATTGAACTCTTAATAAATACAACACATTTCTATGTAAAAACAATTTAATTTATGCATGTATATATGTTATATACATGAACACATATCTTATATACACACATATATAAATGAAATGTGTGTGCATATATATATATAAATGAAATCAATTTTTTTTCCATATATGTATCCAACTTCTGTGACATGCTTAGAATGTACACATTTGGGTATTATAATATTATGAAATGCAGTTCAAAGCAGATTTCCACATGTGAATAAGCCAACAGATGGCAAGAATCCTCTAAGGCAGTCTGTATGCCAGAGTATAAATACTGCTGCAGTAAAGCTAATCACAAGAGGAAACTTTGTGAAATACAGTTAGAATTCTGGACTCAGCTTGGCTGAACCAGTGATTCTCACCCCGTCAAAAGTTATTGTCAAGTTTTCTGAAGTGGAGAAAAAATATTCTTAACTTTAATGACTAAGTGTGTGGTGTGGAGAGACATTATATTTGTCATCACTACGTACAAGAGTTATTGAAGCCCTGAAAATCTTTGAAAAATATACTGTGGTAGCACTGGATTAGAAGCTGTGCAAATAAAAGCATAGATGGTGACTGCAAGACTTATCCCAAAGCAAGTGTAGAGCTGCCTCCTAGCACCAATAAAAGATTTACTTGGTTTGCACTGCCTCGTGCTCCTTGGCTTTCAGCCTGAAACTGGATTCCTAATCAGACTTTCGAGCTGATGGTGTAAGTCACAAATACATGACATAGTCTTCCAGGAGGATTTTTTTGGTCGAATCTTACTATTTTCTGCTTCCTATGCTCTGATAACAGACAACTCAGAAGTCTAATTATGCAGTTAAATACTTGGCCTAAAGTAATTGAAGCAGAGATTGAAATCTTAAGTGTCTCGTTTAAGAGGCTTTACATCTTTTAAAAAACTGTACGAAAGTTCTTACAGGAACAGTAAATAAGACAACCATGATATGTGTTCCCAAGACCCACCTTCTGTTGTACCTTGCCCTCAAAGACAGTGAGCTAGATAGGTACCCTTGGAGATGCTCAATACTTGCCCTGCATGGTGAAATTCTCTAAAAAATCAGGTGAAACTTTGTAAGCATTGTGTAAATAAAAATTTCTGATTGCATAAATATGAGCTTATTAAACAATGAAGTCCAAGTTATGCCACTCAGAGCATGATTCCCTGCTCTATATTACTGATGCAGCTGACCTGTCTGCATGAAGGGCTGGTAAATCTGACTGAATGAGCATAGGTTCTTTCAGCAAGATCTCAGTATATAATCTCAAAGGTGGTGTGGTATATATGGTTCTTGTATTTTGTTCTACTAACAGGAAGTTTTAAACCCTAAGTGTATTTTGACCACAACTAGATGTATAGTGCATGTTGAATAATGGGTTATAGTTTTCTCTGACTTTGATTAAAAAAAAAGGAAAAAAGAAAAAGATATTTATTAGTACTTGACTGAAATCAGACTATTAGTCTCCATTCAGCTTCAAGTAAATCAATAGGCTTTTCCAATTAAGCCAGATTGTGGAAACACTTTGCTATGAAGACATATACTTCTAAAGATGTGACTCCTTAATAAGATGTGTGTAGGAGTCTAGAAGAATTTTTGTGTTACCTTACACTGAATAATCAGGTGTTTTTAACTGTATTGGCACTTCAAGTTTTTATTCTGTTTTGTTGTTCTTTCAACATACACTTACGAACACAGTCACTACTGCTGATGGCACTTTTTGTGTAAGAAAACTTATGTATAATACAAACATTTCAAAAGAATCAACATAAATAAATAAGTCTTTCTTGGAATTATACTTATAAACCCCTAGGCAAGGCATATTAAAAACAAACTCCCAGTGGACGGGACGTGCTAAAATATTCACTCTCTCTGCCTGAACAATTTTAGGCAATTCCTCTGAAAATTTCATTGCTGGCTGGTTTGATAGCAAATACAATCTGCCACACTTTCATGTGAGTTATGCACAGCTGGGTATATAAGCTTCCATAAAATAACCCATATGCTAATTTTGTTCATTGGAGAAGGCTGTAGTAGCACAGGAGAGAAAATAAGGCAGTAGTTATGGTTTTCTGTTTTCTTGACACTGTCCCCTTGCTTTTCTTGTAAATCCTAAGTAAAATGCTTCAGTGACTAAAATCTGGAGCACTATAAGGAGCCACTGCTTTGTCACTCGTCAGTCCCTCTAGTACTTCAATGACATGACTGCAGGTTTCCCAAGCAATGAGCCTCTTTTACTTCTATCTCTCAGTGTTCCCCCATTTTCAATTTTCAGTGCTAAAGATGTACCAAAATGTTGTTACTATGGTTACCTGAAAATAGTTTTTGAAAAACACAGTTGTTTTTCCTTCCTCACCTTTGTAAGAATATCAACCTAAAGTTTGTCCCTTCTTTCGGAGGGAAGAGTACAGTGCAGAAGAAAAGTACCAGCACTTGCTTAGAATTTCACGGTGTTGTCTCACTCGTACAGATTACTACAAAACAATCTTCTGTAGCATCCTATCAGGCCAGGTGAAAACACATTCTTGCTTTCCAAATTTAAAGTATCTGTACACAGCTCTCTGATTAGCTACTATCTGTTTCTCTCTAGACAGCCACATGGCAGCTCCTCATAACCTATTCAAAGGGAAACCAGGTGTTTTCTGAGAAAAAAAAAAAAATTAGAACATTTTAATTAATCTACAGAAATATATTACTAAGCATTTCCTTTTTTTATATATTTGGTGCATTAAAAAACAAATTCAGGAAAAAGATAAGACATGAGAAAGAAAAAAAGGGAGCTTTTAAGGAAAAAATTAAATGCTTCTATGAAAAAAAATGCTTTTCTGACAGAAACAAAAGGCAGGGAGCTAAATGTAAAGATCTTTGCAGAGAGACTTGAAGAGCTGTCTTGTAGCAAAATCAATTGAAACATAGGAGAGAGGCACCTTTGAAAAGGAATACAGCATTCAAGTTCAGAGCAAAGTAGGCAGAAGAAATTGATTTGATGAAGGATGCTTTCCTGATTAACATTCATCACTACAAGACATTAAAAATGAAACCAAATCAAAACGCACACAAATTCAAACCAAAACAACCTAACCAAAAAAAACCCCAGTAAGTATCTTATTACTACACTAGGTAGTAATGTTTTCCAACAGGCTTCTTTTTACAATGTGTCTTCTGGAAATATCACTTTCAATGTGATAATTCTTAAAATCTATTTACTGCTATCAAAGCACAATCATATCTAGCATCTTTTTGTTCCAGTTCAGTAAAACAGAAGGAATCTAGAGGAGGGCCATGAAGATTATCAGAGGCTGGAGCACCTCTCATATGAGGAGAGGCTGAGGGAGTTGTGATTGTTCAGCCTGGAGAAGAGAAGGCTCACGGGACACCTTAGAGCAGCCTTTCAGTATATTAAAGAAGGGTACATACAAGAGGGATGGAGAGGAATTTTTTACAAGGATAGGTAGTGACAGAATGAGGTGGAATGGGTTCAAACTGAATGAGAGTACATTTAGATTAAATATCAGGAAGAAATTCTTTACTGTGAGGGTGGTGAGACACTGGAAAAAGGTTGCCCAGAGAAGTTGTGGCTGCCCCATTCCTGGAACTGTGCAAGGCCAGGTCGGATGGGAATTTGAGCAAACTGATCTAGTGGAAGTTGTCCCTGTCCATATCAGGAATTTGGAAGTACATGATCTTCAATCTTCTCTTCCAACCCAAACCATTCTGAGATTCTATGATTCTGGGCATCAGTCATACATTTACTCTAGTCAATGTAAATATTTCCATTGGCTTTAGTATTGTAAGGCCAAAATCAGGTTCATCTAAAAAGGGGAGATAAAAAACCTGTCAGTAAATTAAAACAAGGCAGCAGAAGAAATATAATAGCTTAAGTAAGTATTAAACACCCACTAAAACATAATGGTTAGATAGTTAAGTAGGTAATATTATTTTTAAAAATATTAACTGCAATGGAATTCAGTAATAATTAACTTCTGATAATACCAGATATAATTGTCACTGTTGTAAGTATTTTTTAATGAAAATACACAAACCTATACATAGCGTCTCACACACACATATAAATATTTAAATAGAAAATAAAGAAGCTTGAAACAGCCTCTTCAGCTACCCTGAAAATTACCTAAAATATACAGCAGAAGATGTAGCATGTTTCATTATGTCAGAACACCCTCAGAAATACAGGTCTATTTGCCAAAAAAACTCAGGGAGAACTAAAAACTACAAAACAGATTTTACAGTCCTAATGAAGATTATCTGATGTCAAAGGAAGCATTTCCAAGTAACTAGACACAAGTGTCATCCTGAACTTCCATTCTGTTTTATGAATGCTCATCTGGGTCATTTATCTACTGTATTTCCCATGGATTTAGTTGGTATCAGGCAGAGCAAGAATTTTTCTCATATACAAAAAATTACCAAAATGGCTGTGTAAATAAAATCTCAAACTTCAAATAAGATAGTAGAAATTATTGCAATTATAAAAATATACTATTCTGAATATTTATGAAAATTTACTTAATTCTATTTGCCCTCCCAGTGTACAGAATCTGGTTTTATCTTCATTGGCTTGCTTCCAAATCTGATTATTTGAGAGCTCTGGAAATCCATTTGCTACCTTATGAAAATACAAGATTATCATCTGCTCTAGTTTTGCTTATAGTCAGATATATTACAACATTAGTTTCCCAGTTGAAAGGTAATAAAAATATTTAAGTATACTTACAATTTATTGAAAATAATGTTTAATTATAAGTTTGATGCTGCAAATGAATAAAGATTTCTATAGAAAATTAAAATGGCTTAGTGCCAATGTCAAAGTAGTTCTATCCATATTTTATGCAGAGTTTTACTTATTTGTGAAAGTTGTAATTTTTCCCTTGTACGTAAATGGCTGAGAGGTGTTCACTCAAGTGTGTTCTCCCAAAGAAAGAAATTCTGGATATTGCATGTTTTTCAGGGCTTAGCACATCCTTCAATTTTAAAACTGATTCTTTATGTAAATGACAAGGGTCAAAGAGACCGGAGCTGCAATATCCAAGTCTCAAGAGTACTCATTAAACTGAGACTGTTTATAATCTTGTCCTCAATGTTCACGTACGAGTATCATTCTGTTAGTATCCCTGGAAGTACATTCCTCTTCATTGCACGTCCAGGTGCACAAGCTATGTATGTTGAATGCGGGATTACCTGTAGGATTAGTTGTAATAAAAAAGGAAGCAACCTGAGATTTAGAATTAAAGCCTGAGCTTCCATCACAAGCTTTGTGACAGCCACAGTACTACAGGTTTTTTGACTTTTCTATTGCATTTAATGATTTTACAGGTTTAATAACTTTCCTAAGCAGAATGTACAGAGATAAAACTTAAGAGTTGAGATGGATTCTTTGGTTTGAGGTTTGTTTTTTTGAAGACTTGCCAATCCAAACAGTGCTGCATTGTTCATTTCATGTAGTTTAAACCAAGTCGGGATGAAAGTGGTTTCTTGATTTCTTAATAACATCTCAGTAATGGCCAATCAATGACCTACAGAGTCCGAATATATGTCAGCAGATAAACTGCAATACTAGACAGCTGCAAAATATTAAACATTTTAACTGTTCTAAATAGCCTTATTTACCTAATTTCCCATGCTGCTAATCACACACAATTTCCCCTCCTTGCTGTTACTGGACATATATGCTGTAGTCTCCCCATCCCCTCCAAGGGTGTCCCTTTGCATTCCACGTGGCAGATGTGGGACACTCCAGCTCCACCGCCTCCTCCTCGGGGCTGCACCCTGAGGTGTCCCAGGGAAGGCAGCTTTGCACAGCCTGCAGTGAGAGGGAGCACCCACCTGCCTTGCCCATCCTATTCCCCTCTCCAGGTCCCTCTCCTGTGACAGATCTTTATGTTTCTCCTGTCTTGGTTTTCAAGGTGACCATTTCGTAGTTTCAGAGTCTCTTGGCAGTGTACCAATAACTGCTTAACCCAGCTGATGGCCATCTTTGTCTTTAACATGACCAATTTGGGGGCAGATGCCCTTCCAGAGAGCCTGGTGTATTTCATTCATTCAGTGTCTACACCCATATTCTTATCTTGAAGAGTGTTTTTCGACAGGACTTTTGCCAAGGGTAAGGCACGAAAGCAGCCACCAATATGTATACATAAATACATGTGTGTGAGCATGCCTATATACGTTCATTTTTGCAGATGATGTTTTCTATTTGTTTGTCTATGCACACAGATATGTGTATGATATTTTTGGTCTTTCCTCACCATTTTTCCATCCTTCCCCAATATACTTTTTTGGTTGTAACCTTCAAACTAGTAATTAATTCTCTCTAGCCCTTATTCCAGTAATTTTAACTAAACTGTTGGCATTTTTTCTTGTCAGGCTTAGAGCAAAATTGTTTTGATTTAATTACAGCTATAAAATTATCAAAGTTCTGTCATCTAAAACAGAGAATGATGTTAAGGTGTTAAACTAGTTAAGCAGCGAACATGCAAATTTGTGAAGACACTGGTGCAATGCTGTTTGAGGATCTATACAAATAATTTCATTAGACATCAGAGGAGGGGAAGACCTCATAAAGTTTGCTGGGGATTCATGATGTGATAAAGATGCCTACAAAAATAATTTCTAATTTTTATTTTAGCCTACAAATTTAGCTGCTTCAGCAAGGTGGTATAAACTCATTAATGATACAATCTCTGATACACTGCTATAGTCCTGAACCATAAAATGTCCCTTTTTTCCTCCATTGTCCTTTGCTTCTCTCAGTGTCTCCTCCATTTCGTGGTTTTAATTTCTTTGTTGGTAGCATTACCTTATCTCCTTTATCATCCTATTCTCGCCTACTCTGTCTGTTGTATAGTAATTAAAAACAAACACAGAAATCGAATACTCCCTCCCTACTGAGAATGATAATTTACATGCACTTTGACAGCCATTAACTCTCATGACTTAAACCTTGTGCTTTGTCCTTCTACCTTCTGCTTTCTGTGGGATTTTACACTGTGTGTTCAGTGAGACAGAAGACAGGTCTAAGGACTGGTGGAACATATATATGTAAGGGTTTATCAGATTTCTGACAAATAGTGGTGAGGGACACAAATTCATTTTCCTCCTCTCCCCACCAGCAGAGCATCTGCAAAGGCAAGGCATGTGACTGCATTGTATGCACTGGAAAATGAAGATTTCAGTCCTAAATTTCTAATTCGAAATTGTGGAAAGAAACACTATGTAAGACGGGATATTAAATTAATCTGGGGCAACACAGATATTCCAGGCCCAGGTGGCTACCTGCACTTTGCCTCTGACTTCAAAACACACAGAAAATTCAATACCTCCAGACTATCAGGTAGTCTGTCAATTCTGAGCCACATGTGAAAGTAATCCTGCAAGTTCTGATATTAAGTGTGATGCATTCTCTAATGTAAATGTTTTTCCTGCTTTGAAATCCAAGTGTTTATTAAAAAGAAGTTATAAGTCATAAAATAAATAGTAAACAATTAAAGCCAGTTTGTAAAAGATGGTTTTGAAATTCAAACTATAAAAATAGAATTTAAAAAATGAATTAAAAACTGAAAAGTATTGAAATTTGCTAATATTCTTTAAATTTATAATTAGAAAGAAAAGTAAATGAACATAAATACCCAAGAACTGATTATCATTACCTGAAACATTTTTTTGTCTTTTTTCTCTCTTCAAGTCTGGGTTGCTTGCAGCAACTCCCTTTGTTTTCTAATAAAATACAGCTCAAGACTGCAAGGATTTATTCTCATTTTTAAAGCAAGAAATAAAGTGTATGATGCAAAAGAATACCTCTGTAAAAGAACTTCTTTATTTAAATTACTTCTTGTTTTAATAAACAGCTAAGAAGTATTTTCGAAGTCTCTGTCACAGGATGTTGAAAACACCGTACAAGAACAACTTTTGATTTATATCTTCAGACAAATTGCTTCATTTGGAGAAAAGATAAAAAATCAGAATAAAAAGGAGTGGGACCTACTGTAATATACTAACTAAAAAAATGCAAACTACTTTCAAGTTTGATGTTTATTTGAATCTTGAAACCCCAACATATTGACCATGTTTTGGCAGTTTTACCAGAAACAAAACAATAAAATAAAAATTAACTATTTTCTTTCTTAGCAGATCTGGGAGGAGAGAGGTCTTGCCCTTCCCATTAATCTTTTCCTGATTTCAAGTGTTGCACATTGCACACGGACATTTAAGACGTGATCATCTCCATGTACACACATGTATATTGCGATAAAATTTTCACATTTCTTTTCTGAATTAATCAT
>NW_008246057.1:7168435-7182490 GCF_000691975.1 Corvus brachyrhynchos | reverse complement strand
GGAACCCTTTCTTTTTAAATAATTACAGAATGCCCAAACTACTAGAGTATTATTCTCTCTCCTTTTTTGTCTGTCTGCTTGCCTGCTTCTGTTTTTGAAATGAGATGTTTTGGTGGGAGGGTTTTATTGTAAATATTGAAACAGGCACTGTAGTGGGTAGAATAGTAGATGATAGGAAATCCTGCCAAAAAAGTGATTAAGAGGAAGAAATGGAGAGGAGACAGATGGAGAAATAGAATGCTGATAGAGGAACAAAGAGACATTTTATGCTTCAGAACTACAGCAATATATATTACAGATGACATCAGTAATGAGCTTCCCCAGTTGAACTGTCTCCCCTGCTATGTATTTATAGCCATGGTTTCCATTTTAATGGGTTAATATTTTTCAGCAAAAAAACTCAACTCCCCTGAAAAATGCCCCAGCTGCATGTTTTCTTACACCTGTTCGCAGAAGTGGTTTTTATCTTCCTGGATGTCTTAGACAAATATGTCAGAAAACTGTTCTGCATTTCCAAACACCATGATACATAATCTAGAATAACTAGGAAGGAGGCTTGCTCTTTTTTTTTTAAACATATATTCAAAAAAGAATAGTCAGAAAAAATATTCTCTGATATAAACATATAAATTAAACAGTTACAGCTTTAAATCAACGTATAAATACACAGATCTAGGATCTAGGGACATCACTATTTTTTTCTGAATGGCTTTGAACTGTCATGGAAATCTCTGCATTATAACAATTAAAGAAATAATTATTCACATCCTTTTAATATCTATGATTAGTGTTCAAGGTTTATTACTGCTAAATATATTATCTTGGACAAAATAAAGAGTTCTCAGAGTTCCTTAAAAATGTAGAGAAAAATAAATCCTCACAGAAACGGATGGCACACCATCCAGTCCATTCCTCTCCAAAATTTTCCACATAACCTTTTGGTCATTTTTCAAAATAAATAGTGTTTCAACTCCAGACACCTACAATGAGTTGGAGGGTGTGAAGGTAGAAGAAAGTGAAGCCAAAATATGGTCTTTAAGGACATCCAGCTTTCTAATGGGAGTAACATGGAAATATTTTCTTTTAAGCAGCACTGATACTTTTAATTGATACAATATAAAGCAGTTTGATTTAAATCCTAAGCTACAGCATCATATTGACCTTTGCTTTCTGATCTGTCTCAGAACCATGCATAATATTTCACAAAGATAAAAATAAGTATTTGCAACACACAGAGGAATGGTTTAGATCAAGTAACAGCATATAAGACATAACTATACAAAACATTTCTAAACAGATAGATCTGTTCAGTTCTTACAAACAGAAGGCCTCACATGAGACAGTTCTTTCAAACTCTCTTTTGTGGAAAAAAAAGGATTTGGTTTTATACTTCTATATTATGTTAACATTCCATTATGGCCAGCATTTTGTCTGTGAAATAATCCATGTCGTCACTGGCTGTTGGATTTTCCCCTAAAGCAAAGGCTAAATCTGTACCAAAAAGGGACAGATGACATTAAACAGCTTAACTACCTGAAGAACATCAGATTTATGGTGACACACCTGCAGATGGTGCTGTTCCACCACATTTCTGGCACAAAATCGGTTTAAAATTCATTAGTTGGTCTATTCTTTGATCTTTCATTTTTCATTTATACAGTACATGCAACTTTTACATAAAATGGTTGGCTGTGTGTGAAGGCTAAAATAGATGGAAAATTATACCTAAAGATATAACTTTTTCCTATGCCAAAGATACTATTTTTTTCCATCCTCTTCTTATTAAAAAGTTAGCAGTTATTCAGCGATGTCATATTTCTTTTTAATAGTGTATATAGCATTTTAGCATTGTTGTTTGTGAGACTAAAAGTTTTAGTTACTCAGAGAAGCTATGTTTAAAATTGGATTTCCATCTCAAACATGCTACAGTGTACAAAAAATTGTTATCGAATGCTATCCTACAGAATAATATTACTTAAGGTCTACAGAGTATGAATTACTCACACAAAGACTGTGGGGGCAGAAAAATAAAATACTGTTGCACAGAGAGAAAAAGTTTCAAAGTTGTGTTTACTGCCAGAGCAGAAGACTAAGGGCAATATGTCTCACCAAGGAAATTATTTCATACTTCTATAAAATGTAATGTGATTTCCATTGGAACTAGTTGTATTGTTTTGCTATTCCATAGTTTTCTAACCATGAATGATCACTACTACTACTACTACTACTACTACTACTACTACTACTGCAGTTATGACTAGTGGTAGAAGCAGTAGTAGTAGTATCATTATTAATTTGTAAAAATCATGGCTTTATACTTCATTTCCTCTTTTTGGATATCTTAGACACAAAAAAGGCTTTTTAACTGTATTTGAGAATGGAAAATATTCAAATTCAGAAACATTTCTATAAAATATTAACACGCTTTGTAGGAGAAGCTCGGTGTAGTTCAACAGATTTTTTTTTTCTCTGAGTATCTATATCAGAACATGACTATTTGGTAACAGTATAGAATAAAAATTAGTTTTACTTAGATGTTTAAAACTTCAAAGTTTTTGACAGTATATAAATCAAGGAAAATTAAACACAATTAAAATTTTAAAAAAAAGAATGACCATTATAAACAGGTGTTAAGTTTTAGTTTCAGGGTAACCTGAAGGAATGTGAATAATTTAAATGGGAAATCTTTACCCACTGGGACTTGTGGCACTTATTTTCATTGATTTCAGTGGTATCATAATTACATATGCTAATCTTCCACCATTAAAGCCACTCATGGATACCAGTAGGAGGTCCAAATATTTTATAGGTATAAACATATTTATTGAGTTTTCTGTTGGTTTTGCTGAGATATATACTTTGAGGGTCTTTGTTTTGCCTTCTAAAAAAAACCCGAAAAAACAACCAAAAAACCAAAGTCAAAACTAAACCCAGAATTTTTTTACTATTTTTTCACTATTTTTCACTGGGAGAAAGGAATGAATTACTTTTTCCACTTACTCTGTAGAGTAAGAAGGGAATTTAATAATTAATGGATTATCAGGAGAACTTTTAGATGCCCTGTGCATCTTCAGTATCTCTGATGCTTCACTTCATTTGCTGTATTATGTGGAACTTTTTCTTTGGGAAGACCAAGACAATAATGTGGCATTTGGCTAATTAATGAACTAATTTAACTACTATTTAATTACATGATTATTTCTGAAAATGGAAATTCTTTTTTGAGTACTAAAGATAATTTTTTAAGAAAGGAATATGAAGTAACTCATTTATCTTGTCATAGAATAATCTACTAATGTAAAATTTTTCATTCTGCTTTCAGAGTTGTAGTCACCTGCAAACATAATATGACAACATTCAAATTCATTATTTTCTACTTATACATATTTTTCAAAGGCAGTAGTTGGTGTACACTGTGCATAATACTCTGGTTGTATTATACAGAGATTAATCTTCAACCCATGCTGAAAAATATGCTGGAAAAAATTCCCAGGTTTTGATTGATTTTCCCTGCTCTTTATTAAAATCCTATTTTCTGTCTTCCTTGGAAGGTTCGTGATTGCCTTAACCTACTCCTATCCTTTGAATCTCTTGATTCTTTTTTCTTCACAGTTCTAAATTAGTTCAGTAAAAAGCAAAAACCTGTAAGCAGTCAGATTAGAAATTCCCATTTGCTCTTAAAAATGAGATTAATTAGGCTGTTATCTATAGCATCCTAAAACCAAAAAATAGATTGTAAATTCAAATGTATTCTTATGGCATGGGAATGTATTCTGTGGTTTAGGGAAGAGTATCAGAAGAGAAAATTAGATGACACTTGGAGAAATCTATGCCATATATCACACGTTTCAGTTCAGGGTGGTGAAATGCCAGTGCAAGTATCTGTTTATGGTATGCAAATAACAGCCTGGTCTGTGCCAAACAAATGACAAATTTTGTGTTTGGAAGTATGTGTAGCAATTTTTTGATAATTTAAAATTATATGTTACTTAAATATATTTCCTACTAAAATAAATTTCCTTTTGTATACTAACTTGCTGATTTGATCTAATTCTCCTTTAATTATTTCTACAAATAATTAAAGTTATGTATTTTTTGGTGGTGTTTAAACAAATTGCTACACTGCATTTACAAAAGTTAAAAACTATTTATCTAAAATTTTATTTTGCTCTTGATATAAGTTTAATGTTTCATATAAACATATAAATTATAAAGTTTATAAATCTATATTACTGATCTCTGCCATACCAGAGAGCACAGCACTGGAGGTGGTGGTCCAGCTGTGTCTCACTAGCGCCAAGCATGGTATAACTTCCCTTGGCTTCCTACTGTATTTTAGCTCAAACCCGGGCTACACCATATCAGTGCATGAACTTCCCATTGTAGGGTAATTCATTAAAT
Organism: Corvus brachyrhynchos; assembly: GCF_000691975.1. NCBI lineage: Eukaryota > Metazoa > Chordata > Aves > Passeriformes > Corvidae > Corvus > Corvus brachyrhynchos. The sequence goes on along the minus strand of NW_008246057.1, from coordinate 7,178,089 downwards.
GTTATCAGATTTAAAATTAATTTTTGGTCTTTCAGTTAAGTATAGCATGTTGTGAATACTAGAGTCATGCCTTTTTCCCACTTTTAACTTCAGCAGAAACCATTGTACCTGGAAGATAACTCAGTGTCCAGGCTTCGGAATTTCAATTTTGAAAGAAATGGACTCTCCAAGACAGAAATGACAGCCACTTGATGTGCAGTTATCACAAGTTGAGTTATAGTGTTCATGCAGAGATTATTTTCAGTTTAATTCAAAGAGAAATATATGTACTTTTTGACACCATTTATTTACCAGTTCAGACAGTACTTTATTTAACACCCTAATTCTCCATCTAGTGTTTATAGACAGAAAAAAAATTAAATTTCAGGTTTCCTTTTCCTTTTCTTTCATGGCATCAAGAAATAAAAACATTATCTGCAAATATTTCTTACAGTAGTGTATTCCTGTTAGGCCAACTACTCATGTTGAGTAATTTTACAACATTGCAACTGAATAGGTCTCTCGGTCCTTTCTAATTGCCTTTATAAATAACAACTTCTCATTACTGCCAGATCACAGTAACAAAGGCATATGCAACCTTAAAACTGGCAGGAACTGGGAAAGCAATGGTATGTGGATACCTTATTTTAAAAAGTGCAAAAGATTGTCATGCATTTCTAAGATTCAAAATGGCAGCTAATGTCCCACAAGTAGCATTTTCACAGGTTTTCATTATAAATTTAAAAAGGAATAAAAAAGTGTACTTCAGTAAAGTGAGTGCCACAGAAAGTAAATAATTACCCCAAGGGTAACTGCTGAGATTATCTGTTTGGGGTCTGCTTGGGTTTGGGGTTTTTTGGGGGAGAGGGGAGGTTATTTGTTTATGTATTTTTTGAAAAAAGTTTAAAATTTTGCTTTTATATGACAGTAGATTTCCCCCTTCCTCACCTTTCATGATCACTCCCCTTTCTCTACCTGTCTCTTGCACACAAATATAATTCATGAGATTGTAAGCAGCAAGGAAAGGAGGGATAACACATTTTGAAGAATAAAATGAAGAAGATTCTTTGAAGAATCTTTTATGTTATGAGGTATAAAAACTCTTGTGTATTTCAAAGCATAATGGTCTGATGTCTATTTGCATCATTGTGGCGATGCCTCTTTTTGCAAGCGCAGAATAAGAGATTTTACAGTGAGTACAGAATTGGATTCAATATTAATCAAGCGTGCATGTGTACTGTATGCTTATATCGCTGCTTTGAATTAAGAAATTGATGAAGATAATTCTATTTTTAAATTGCTCTTTTATTTTTCTCTTTTTTTTTTTTAACAAGCTCTTTGACGGCAAATAATTTATGCATACTTTGAGAGGTACCTTTAATCACTGATCAAAAAATTGAGATTAAAAAAAAGAATAAATTTCTACCATCTAACCTCAATAATGTTCAGTTAGTGATAATGTCTTGTCACATTTGAACTCATATGATAAACTGCAAAAAATAATGAATTGAAAATAAGTTGAGTCAGTGAAGATAATTATGGCAATTTTATGCATCTCAGTTTCGCTTTCAAAAGAACATATAATTGCTCTGGTATTTTGTTTCCAACCCTCTTGTCTCTGAGCCAATATAAACTAAATTCTAACTGTTTTACAAGCTCGCCTTTTTCCATGCTGTTTACCAAATCCTTATCTGACTGAGAGATTCAAAGTGCTCAGCCTTCTCTTTTGGGTCCTTCTCATAGTCCAGGTGTCATCATGAGGGAGGGAACGTGTCTGGATTAAGGGAACAAGGGAGTTTCAACTGGGGAGGAAACGACACCCCTTGAGGAATAAATGCTATTTGGTTCCTAAGACTGTCTGAATGCAGGCAACCTACCAGCTATATGGGGTCGTCCTTGACATATCTTTTAACATCTTGTAAATGTTCATCCTTTTCCTTTCTAATTGCCACAATACTGAAACAGAAATTTGTGTTTGCAAAATAACTTTCAAGAATTTTCTCCAGTTCATTCAAAGTATAGTGCTTTAGATTAGGACTTATCCCATGTCTGTCTGAGAAACTGTCCAGGGATGGTGGTACCCATCCAGTTAAGGTAACAATCTCATTTACACACCACAGTTACAATAATGACTAACATCCACTGCTGCTTAGTTGTCAGCTCCTGACACTTGGAAGTTAGCTAAATTTTGGAGTTTTTTTCAACTCTGTTAAAAGGCGTTAAACCTTTTTTTTATGAATTTTATTCCCCTGAAGTTAGTATGATTAAGTATTATCAGTTCAGATGTGAGTTTTCTCTTTTTTTTTCACCAGCTCTTTATATTTTAAATAATACTAAGATCTTTTAAAATAAAGTTAGCGTCCACTGCAGTACATTTTAATATCTCCTAAGTGGATTAATTTGTACAAATAATTATATGGGATATAGAACCTATCTGACTTAGCTAAAAGGTGCTAGGTTGATCCTGTCTGAATGCCAGGTGTCCACCAAAAATACTTTATTATTCCCCTTCCTTAGATGGACAGGGAGAGAAAATATAATTAAAGGCTCATGTCTTGAGATTAAGACAGCATTGCCATCACAGACAGACAGATGTGACTTGGGGAAATTAGTTTAATTTAGTAATCCAATCAGAGTAAGATAATGAGAAATAAAACCAAATCTTAAAAACACCTTTCCCCCCTACTCCTTTCTTCCAAGGCTCAACTTCAGGCCTGATTTTCTCTACCTCCTCCCCACAGGGGAATGGGGAATGGGAAGTGCAGTCAGCTCATCACACACATTGTTTTTGCTCCTCCTTCCTCTTAATGGAGAGGACTCCTCACATTTTTCCCCTTCTCCAGCATGGGGTTCCCTTCCATGGGAGACAATTCACAACAAACTTCTTCAACACTGATCATTTGGTCTTTCCCATAGGCTGCAGGTTTTCACAAACTGGTCCAGTGTGTGTCTTACACGGGGTGCTATACTTCAGGAACAGACTGGTCTGGTGTGGATCCCTTCCATGGGGTGCAGTCCTCCAAGAACAGCCTGCTCCAGCACAAGTCCCACATGGGGTCACAAGTCCTGCCAGCAACCTGCTCTAGTATGGACTCCTCTTTCCATGGATCCACAGATCTTGCCAAGAGCCTGCTCCAGTGTGGAGTCACAGCCTTCTTTGGATGCATCCACCTGCTCTGGTGTTGGGTCCTCCATGGGCTGCAGGTGGATCTCTGCTTCCCCATTGACCTCCATGGGCTGCAGGGGCACAGCTGCCTCACCATGCCCTGCACTTTGGGCCGCAGGGCAATCTCTGCTCCCGTGCCTTGGAGCACCTCCTTCCCCTCCTTCTCACTGATGTGGGTGCCTGCAGGGCTGTTTCTCTGACATACTCTTGCTTGTCTCCCTCCCTGGATGAAGTTGGTATCCCCTCCCTGCCTTAATTATGCTATCCCAGAGGTGCTGCCACCATCGCTGATTGATCACTGACTTGGCCAGCAGCAGATCCATCTTGGAAGTGACTGACATTGTCTCCATCAGACATGTGGGAAGCTTCTAGTAGATTCTTACAGAAACTACCCCTATAGCTGACCCACGAGCAGAACCTTGCTGTGAAAACCCAATATAGTAATCTAAATACCATAATTATACCACCAGAATCTGAACGGTACTGAGCATGATAAAACAGTTGGGGAATTCCAGTATCTGTTCTATGGACACACTCTTCCAGTTATACCACCACTTAGCTTGTGCTTCTGTCCAGTTTCATTGTCTATGTCGTTCTTGCAAAGGTTTATGCAAAACTTTAGGAACAAATAGTGCTTCTGAAGTTTAATGGATTTAACAGATTTTATAAACATTGGATTTCATTATGTGACTTCACAGGAACAATACATGGGTATTAAAATTGGTGTGGAAAAACCAATGCTCTGGGTGAAGATGTCTGCTTGGATTTGTGCAATACCTCACACAGTGGAACATTAATCTTGAAAATATTGAAATTAATCTATAGTACAAATAATTAGGTATTATTTTCTTTTGTATTCTATTTATTATTAAAAATTGAAAAGGTATTGCAAACAGAAGTAGCATAGGTTTACTAATAATTTCAAAGCTGCATTATTATAAAACTTATAATGAGCACCTATTTTCTTGTCAGACTATAGAAATATTATCTGAATAATGTTTATTATCAATGTTTTATTCATGTATTAATTATTTATAAGCTATGTGAAGTTCCATTATATATATAAAATTTGACTGTCAATAAATTCACATAGCAACTGGAAATTTAAATGTCTCTCGTAGAGAACATAGTCATAAATTGGAAAATGTGGGCCTTTTGTATATGTATCTTCAGAAACAGAGTAATTTTTCATTGCTGGCATGTCTGCTATACTTTATTTTGGTTTCCTTCTTTTCAAAATCATAATAATTCTCAGGAGAAAAATCTTTTCTTAATAAGTACTGCTTGACATTTACCATTACACACGATAGATATATGAAAATGATCATCTGTCAATGCTGTGGCATCAAATTTAAACTTATTAGCCATGCAAATAACTTGGCCTGTGGATTTCATCAGCACCTTTTCAAATATTCAGACAAACAATGTAAAAAAAACCCTAAAAAGAACAAGACCAAAGCAGTTCTGCCCCTTGCTAGTATAAAAGTTCCCAGTTAGAAGTTTACATACCTATTAATATAGTACCAAACATAAGCAAAAACTTGTTTAAAGGTTTTGATAATATTCTTTTTTTTTCTAGTGAATTTAAACTGAAAGTTAAATTTAAACCACTAAAAATTTAAAAAATGGATGTTAGCTGTTAAAGAGGCATCTTGATCAAAATCCCATGATGCTGTTTAAAGGATAAGGTGAATTAATCTTTTTCAAAGTGTTTTAATGTTTAATATTTTAGTTAACACTCAGAAGAGATACCTTAAAGACAGTATTCAGTGTGAAGATTGGGGGTTTTTTGCATTAAATACTTTTTTCTTGAATTTCAACGAATCTGGAAGGGAGCGGACAAGACTTTCTTAAAACATCTGTCACTTTGTAAACAAATTTTAAAAATCAGATATTTTATTTCTCTTCTACTGTATTATATTTGAGGTTTCTAAAAATTCACAAGCATCTATTTTTCAAACTTCTGGGGTGGGAAGTCAAGAAGAAATATTACAGAAATTAAATTTTAGAAGTTTACACATTTACAGCTAATTTTCAAAAAAATGTTATATAAGGTGGAGTTGATGTTTTGCCTTTAGAGTGATGAAAATTAAACACACTGAGGCCTGAATTGCTCAGATTATAGCCAAAACTGAAAAATTTCTCTCAAAGTATTTTTTTCTATTTGGCAGTTATGAGATTGCTTCTGGAGAATGTACATAGATTTAGGCTCTGCAATAAAAGAGGGGAACATATATTGGAGCAAGTCCAGCAAAGAGTCACTGAAATTCTTAGATGGTTGGAGCACATATAAAATGAAGCTTGGAAAGTTTATTCAGTCTGGAGAAGGCAAAGCTGTTTGCTTTTCATTTCTGTCTTCGATTACCTAATGGAGAATTATAAAGGAAATGAAGACAGTTTTCCTGGAAATGCATAGTGAAAAGGTAAAACGCAACAGACACAGGTTTATGGAAGGGAAATTTGAATTAGACATTAGAAAGAAAACATTTGAAGTTTGAGGTCATCAAACACTGTATAAAAATTTTCAAATGGGATTAAAAAATCTCCAGTAATGGAAAAAAACAAAATTTGACTGAACTAGGCCCTGAAAAAAATTACTTTGGTGTTGTACTCTATTTTCAGGCTAGTCCCTCTCTGAGTGAGGAGTTAGATCAGGTCACCTACAGAGGTGTTTTCCAAATTAAATTGTTTTATGATTCTCTGCTAATCTTAATAGTCTTCTACACTCAGTTTAATACCATGCCATTGCCACCTATTTTTTGCTTTCTTCAGTCCTGTGGTAAGGATGTGTTGGTGCTGACAATGATTTTTATTTCTCTGCCTTTTGTCCCATCCTGCATAGTAGTTATCTTGGTTCCTGTTTCTTTCCTCAAAAAAAAAAAAAAAAAAAAAAAAAAAAAAAAAAAAAAAGAAAAGAGAGAGAGAAACAACAAAAAAAGTAATTCTGCAAAGAATGACAATCCTTTTGGAAGAGGGGTTCAGAGTTGGAAGATGGGATCAAGAAGTCTGCATTAAGCTCGAGGAACTCATAACTTCAGAGAAGGGAAGATGTCAGAGTTCTTTGAGGTAAAGCCTTTAACATAGACTCTTCTTGCTTTTGCTTCCAGCAAGGTTGAACCGTCTGTGAAAAAGGATTCATGAGGAGAGCAGTTCTCTTTTCCTATGCAGAGTCTTTGAAACTTTTGTGTGTGAAAGAAAGCAACACTCAGAAATTCCATGATGTTTTTTCACTCCTGGTTTCATGAAATATTCAGATCTTACTTCACCTTATTAGTGTACCTCCCCTATTTCCATATTCTTTAGGAGCTTACTTTGCTTCTGAACAAAGCTTTACGCAAAAGGTTGATTTTACTGTTTTTTATAAGACACTACCAAGAATAACCAAACTACAGTGAACTCTCTGTTTATTGCATGTCCCTTTCCTCCTGTTCTTACCTGTAGGAGTGATACAAGTTTACCTGTGAATGGATTCACATTGCAAAGTTTGTGCATTTCGTGCTAACACTGGATGACTTCATGACATGAGGAAGAATTTCCCCAAGAGTTTATCTCATAACATATCTGATTCATAGAAATTGCATTAGTGCTTTGATTTTTTGACTGTTTAATAAAAGCTAGACACTTCATAAGATGTTTGTCAGAAATCCTTTGTTTTTGTAGGAGTATATGTAGGCATGAAAAGTGGGAAAGCACTTGGAGAACAGATAGCAAGGAAAATGAAAAAATAAAAAAATCAAGAAAACTAAGAGTGTCAAGCATCATCTGTATCATGTATACTGTTTCTCACATTTAGGAACATAGGAATGGCTGAAGAAGAAGAAATTTACAGAAAAATAAAAATATATTAGACAAATTAAATATATTTTTAACTTTAATTTTTGTAAAAAACAGATATAGGAAATTCCACACATGGTCACCAGTGAATATAAATCTTTTTAAAATTAGATTTGCATGTAGTAGATACCCAAGTCTTCCAACATAAAACTGTTTGGACCTCAGAGGGTGCTAGACACTTGAGTCCAAGTGGATTCGAAAATTAGAGAATATTGGTTTCATGTGAACTGGCAGTCTTTAAGAATTTAGTTAATTCTAGCTCCATTGTCTACATCTCAGATCAAAACTTTGATCTGAACCTCTGTACAGGTTGGAATATGTTACCCATTCATCTTTACATATCGAAAAAACCAGTAGCTCCATCTCACCAGTCACTTAGTTATGATAATCATATTGCTTATATATATGGCTGTCCCAAAGACAATTCGTTTATGCACTTAGCTGAGTAAACACTTGAATAATGTAGAATTCTACAAAAGCACATTTTAATGTCCTCTTAAGTGATTGAATTTCCTGTAAAATCCAAGTTTACCAGAATTCCCTTTGAGTCAGATTTTTCCATTAATTTAATGATGATAACAGAACCTTTTCCTTCAGTAGGATCTAAAATGCCACTGTAAAGAACCTTCTCAGTTACAGTCAGTCTGGCATGCACCCAAATTATCATGTTCTGGTCACTCTCTTTCAAACAAGCCACACACCAACAAAACTCTATTTAGAAAATGAGTGTTCCAAGAGGTGGGACAAGTCAAATTACCCCAGGCTGACATCTTGATGACTTCTAAATTAAAGACCTTACATGACCTACAAAGCGCATTTCCTAAAAGAAAAAGTTCCTCCCAGTCATTACAACTGTCCTTAGGCAAGTTTGGGCATGTTTACAAAAAACCACAGAACTTGCAACTTTATGCAAGTATTTCTAACGAACCTGTTAGGTGTGTTTGTTGTCAGTATCACTCAGCTGTCCAGCTAAGTGTTAAGCTCCCAGAAGAGGGCTTGTTTCGGTGTTGCATCTAACGAATGTGCTAAATACAGTGGTTTTTTTGTTGTAAATACAGAAGAATGTCTCTGCAAGCTATAATGAGTACTCAGAGTCAAATGTCTGAGATCCACAAACTTCCATTGCTAAAGTAGTAGATGACAAATGGATCCCCTGACTGTGTAAGAAAGTAAAGAATATTAAAAATATAAATGTGATTCCCTGAAAGAGCCATATTCTCATCATGAGCTGTTGGGAGAATCAGAAAATACAAAGGAATACAGTCTTGCAGAAAAAAATGATGAAGGAAACAGGGCATTCTTAATTTAGGTTTCAAAACTAACTTCCTGGTTAAAGATTCAATGATGATATCAACATCTTCCTTCAACTGAAAAAGTAGGTACAGAGATTTTAAATTTTAGCTTCTCTGTGGCACTTCTACATTTTTACAGTGATTGAGGTCACAGGAAACTTCCAGAGCTCACCTAGTGCAACTTCTCTGCTCAAAGTGGTCTTCCAAGTACAGCAAGTTCCTCAGGGAACTTGCCCAATCAGATTTTGAATATCTCCAAGGTGAGAGATTCCACAATCTCCCTGGGCAACCAGTGTTTGAACATACTTACATTATTTTCCCTCCTTTTTCTCCTTATGTCTAAATCCCATATTTCAGTTTTTGAGTCTTTCTTCTGCAGTAGCTCAATGAACATGACTGTGGCATTGCTAGTGTTAGATTATTTTATTAAACTATAATTGCAGTAAATACAACAACCACCAAGAATCAGAAGTAGTACAACAGGTGACCAAACCCTGGTTATCTTATCAGTGAAAATGAAGCACACCTGAAACAACTACTTTTAATATTTCCCACCAAGGTGGGGCAACTAAAGGGAATCTCTTCAGAATGTGTTGCAAGATAAAAGGAGTTATTTCCAAAGGAAGTTGTGGATTATATTAGATAGAAACGTAAGACTTTTTACTATGGATAAAGTTTTCTTCATACCTGTGTGAGTACTTTCTGTGATTATGTGGGTACTTGAAAAGACAATGCTCGGTATTGATCTGTATGTCTTGTGTATTAAGCAGGTGCGTGTGGGTATGCACACACTTATTGCCAGCCAGTGCACAGCACCATGCTGACCTGCACAGCCACACCTGGCAGGCAGGGGAAAGGACAAATCCATCACTGTCGTGAAACCCACCAAATTAGGCTGTCTCTGACAACTGAAGAAGACTCTGACCTGTGCGGGGGGGGTTACCTTGACTGGAGCTGGGGTGAGCTGAGCTGGTTTCAGCTCCTCCCATAGGACCTGTTGCCTCCCCGCCTGAGCATAAGCCCTGACAGAGCCTCTGTGGGAAGGTTCAGAAACTCTTTTTCTATAGTTGCTGTCCAAAAGAGCCTGTGGGGTGGTTGAGCCTGTGAAGGCTGTGGGACAACTCTTGGACTCAGGTGTGCTCAGCCAAAGGGAATCAATTAGTAGTTTAAAACAAATTAGTAGTTTAAAACAAATTTTAAAAATACAGCCAAACTTCTTAAGAATAAGAGGAAGCAGCTTCCACTCTGAATGTTAAACTCCTAACACTGAAGTCCTCAGGATGCTGATGGCTCGATGTTGGGGCGGCTCAGCCTGCTCTCGGGCTGAAACCATCAAATGTCAGTCACCAGAAGAGATCACTGCGGTCTAGGTTCCTCCCCCTG
>NW_008246057.1:7152469-7168108 GCF_000691975.1 Corvus brachyrhynchos | reverse complement strand
CGGAGGAGCAGCCAGCGCACGCACCCATCTCACACCGATTCCACTGAGCCGTCCAGCGAGGACGCTGTGGAGGCCAACGCTGCGTCCCCTCTGCCCGAGGGCATGCCGGGGCTTGTGGTGACAAGCCCCCGGTTGCGTTAGCTCATGGTAACCATCACTTTTTGTTCTTCAGGAACACAGAGACTATAAATCTGAGGACCTGGAGGGTTACAACGGTAGAAGCAACACTGATTACAATGCACAAACCCAAACATAAACCAGGAAGTTTATGTATAATAATTATGTCTGTATTTTAGTGAGAATTTTCTATGTTAACTTTGTTAGGCTGTTAAAACCTTAGATTAGCAATAGTTTTTTGGCTGCATATATATATATATATAGATATATATAGATATATATAGAGTCCCCTTTTTTCTGGGCTAGTATATTAAATATACATATACCAAAAAGTCTTCCATTTAGCACAGTGCTTGGTCCACTGATAGGTATAACAAATATCTGACTAACCTGACCTTATAACTCATGTTTTTCCTTTGGAAAATTATACTGCATTTTTAAGATGTATTATACAAGTGAAAAATCACCCAGCCAAGGAACAAACAAGAGAAAGCAAAAAAGTTAACAGTGATAATCAATGGATGTGTTCTGGATGTGGTTTTTTAACACTTTGCTGTTTCTGACCAGAATATACTAAAAATTACTTTGTGTAGTGGCTAAGAAGACGAAGTGTAGCTTGCTCAAGGGTGAAAGTATAGCTGCCACCAGAGACCATGAGTACACAAATCTACATCTTCATTCTTACAATTTTACCTCACTTCTGGTACTAAGATTGGGAAGTACTACAACCAATAACCAGTAGCAAATGAGCTTGCATACTTTATAAGGAAGAAAGAAGCCTAAGAGTAATGTAATTTTTATTTTCCCACAAATTGAGGTAAAATGAATAACTCAAATATCTGTTTGTAAGGTAAAGAATGTCCATCTAGAAAGTTTCATCTGCACTGTCAGAAGTTTCTATTTGTATCATCACTGTCTTTTTTTTTTTACCTTCTCATTCTTTCAATTTTTTACTCTCTGATGGTCACTTTACGCCTCAATATGTTCTTTCTTGTCCTTTTGAGTTCCCATTTTTTCAGCTGGTCTCCTTGTGTCTGTTTAGTTTGAATTCTCTGCTTTGCTGTCTTGGAAATCATTGATTTCTACTGCTACTAAAAAAGCTGTTTGTGCTTATACAGAAAGCAGGTTATAAGTATTTTATAGTTCTTTTGACTCACAGCTTAACACGGGCTTGTTTTAGTTATGCCACCTGTAAAAGCATGGAAGAAATGTTTGTGCAGGACCATGCATAGATCCAAGCAGCCCAGACCCTGTGGAGGACAGGCAGGATGCCATCCTATCTTTCCCGCTTGTGCATCTCTTCAGAAGACTTCTTACATTGGAGGTGCTCAAAAGCTAGCTGGAAGATCAGATTTCAGCTGTTGAACTCCTGGGAGCACTACAAATCCCAAAGAGAAATTCCAGGGTCCTGGCACTCTCTGTGCTGGCTAGGATATTTAGAACTCAACATGCTTTTGCTTTTGTGCAGCCAGGGCAGCTACTGATTATTTGCTGTATTTGAAGAGCTCTTCTAGTGACATTACACCCCACAAAGGCAGGTGTCAACACTGAATGGCTGGTGATTGCCAATTCACATCCTCAGCCCAAACACCTTGGTATCCCATGTTATCCTATTATTAACTACTTTGTGTGGAAATAATATATTTGTATGGAGAGCCCACCTTTTTTTGTACGAGTGGAACTGTTGTTTATTCAATTGAGTAAGCAGCATTTGTATGCAGCCTTAATCATGAACATTTTGGAGATTGGCATCCGGCACTAAGTACAATCCTGTCAAATAACTGGCAGTGAATTAACTGTGACACCTAGAAACATGCCAGATTCTGACAGAATAAGAACTTTCTGTGTACCCAATGTCAATCATTCACTGAGTGCCACTCAAAATACTTATCCTGTTAGTGATGACATCAATCTGCACTGGCATTCAAAATTCTGCTGCCCTTTGAATACAAAATTGAAAGCAACAGATAAAACCCCAAAGTGCATGCGTTTTAGCAACCACCTATCCTTCCTTAAGAACTGGGGCTTCCTCCTGTGTGGAGATGCTGCTTTACTAATGGGCCAGTTAATTAACCCATGTGTTTGGAAAAAAAATAAGGTATCTATTTTATACTGATTGCTCTACAGGCAGGCTCACCTGCAAGTAGTCAAAAGTTATTTCCATCATGAACTAAAACTTCCAGAGCCACTTAGGTCTAATTCTAGTTACGTCCTAAGTTGTAGAAGTCTAGCCATATTAGTAGCAACAACTAATGTACAGCAAGGGTCACACACACATCTATGTGTCAGCATGGTTATTAAAGCACTCACTTCCTAAGTGAGAGAAGAGAGACCTAAGTTCAACCTGATGGGTTTCAGAATTATAACCACCAGATATTTAGGCTTATATTTATTTGATCTTCTCTTATCTTCATAAATCCTGCATTTCTGCCTGCACAGTGAGCTAACACAAGAGTAGCATTCCATTTTCTCTTTTCCTTTTCAGTCTGTCTTGTTCTATAATCCACCAGAGTGAGCATGACCTTGTGAAGTCGGGAATGAAGCTGAAAAGGAAATTGAACACATCTCCTATTTCCTGGGCAAGTGTTCTAACTATTCAAAAGAGGAGTAGTTCTGCAGCAGTAGTAATGGATAAAAAAGTGAACTATCTTTAGTTAAGTCCTTTATTTTGGGAAAGGAGTCCAGATCGTCCTTGGCTATACATCACTAATAAAAATTCTGAAACTGAAACAATAAAAAAGGCTCCTAAACCTTAAGCATAGATGGAAATACACTTTTTCCCCATGTATAGTCTATTAGCTGTGGATAATCCCTTGTTCAGCATGTAGAAGCCATGAGTAACTCTTTGTTAAGAGTTCTTAACACAAGACTTGGTGTTTGATCCCCCGAAAAATGCATCTCAGACACTGCAACTGTTTTTTTGTCTTTGAGATATAGAAATTGGGCATCTGTTTCAGAGAGATTATTTGTGGAATCAGATTATCAAATACTCTTATGAAACAAGCTATCACAAATTATATCCTTGTACTACGGTTTTGCTCCACTCACCAGGTAGGTTTCAAGTAGCATATTTAGGCAAAGCACACACTAGAACTTCTGTGCAAATAGAAAGCTCAAATAGGAATAGGATTCTTGTTCCTCTATCATGTCAGGAGGTCCTAATTCTAAAGCATTTGTAGGCTCATTTAAGACATCTCAGAAAAACCCCTAGTAATGACTTAATCTGCATTGGTAAAGTGATATGAGCATTCACTGTCACAGGGCAGATGTTCTCACAAGGAAAGTTGATCTTAAACCATTGAATACTGTCCCTTCTCATTATCAGACACAACGGCACAATTCCTTTCATAAATTTAGTAGCCTTCATTCTAATACATTATTTACTCTACTTGACCTTTTAGAACACTATTACAGAAAGAAACTAAAGACGAGGAAGGTCTAGCAAGCCTGAAGCCCGTTTTTCACAAATGCAGGACTGAGGTGTCATGTCTGTATTCCATCATGCTGTGCAAAAATTATAGCTTGCCTAGAGTTGTCTGAGGTATTGGAACAAAGTCAACACTGCTGTAAGTTTAAGCACCTATCAGCTTGATAGTTCCATAAACTGAGCCTATTTTTATTTTCTATTTTCTTATTTTTTAGTTTTTATTTGTCCTTGATAATATACATAGACAATCAGTTGTTTACAAATCTTGTATTAAACACCCAAATCTCATAAGGAGCTTGAGCTTCTGATCTGAGTCGGATAATTCCACTGAAAAAAAAAAGCCCAGGAAATGTTAGGAATTGAACTGCCAAAGTACTTTTAAGGAGCTGAGCATAGTGTGTGCAATACAGCATCAATGGCTCAAAAAGGCGTTTTTCTGCTGCTGTCATGTGGAGGTCACTGTTTGCACTCTAGTAAATAGCTGCGATAAAACCTGAAGTATTACTGACTTGCTTAAAATTCAGTCAACGTGGAACAAGTGCAACTGTCAGCAATAGGAGGCCTTGAATAGCTGTAAAGGTTAAATATCAATTTGTTTTAAAAAAGAAGTCAAACTTGCTTCTCTACCTTAACTGCAAATCTGATGGCATTCAACCCATTAACACTCCTGTCAGACATTTGAATTTAAAGTGTTTGACACCCCAAAAAGCCCAGCACACTTTTATTAAATATAGATTACTTTGTAAAAGGTTTTTGAATGTTCTTTTAATCTGAAACCATATCCAAAATTTTTAAAGGGTGTTAAATTTATTAAGCTTGTCTAATTTTGTTTTCAATGAAAGATTAACTGATGAGTATAAATTGGACTTGAAAATAACAAATGCATTTAAAAAAAATATTTGTGGAAGTACAGAATATTTGAATTTTAAAGCTTACTGTTTAAAATTGGATTCCACTAAATTACAATAATTAATATCACATCATCAGTGACAATAACAATAATAGCAGATTCACCAAGACTTTCTCTACCACTACAAAACTGGAAAGTGTTGGGATCTGAAAGCAAGCAAAAGTTTATTTTTCAGTATTCTACTCAGTGATTGCAACATATTGGCTTTCTTTAAAAAAAAAAAAAAATATGAGCACATGATTCAGTTTTACACATTGATTATATGAGATATTTCTGATATCTGTTGGGTAGAAAACAGCATTTCCTCAGTTGTTCAACATCTGGGGATTTTTGTTGTTTCTAACATTTTTGGTACTGTGAAAGCATTTTACCAAACCTTGCTGGTATCTGCATTCATTGATTTTTCTGCCTTTGAAATCTGGACAAAAGCTGAATGCTTTCTTTGGTGGATACTTCCAATTTGTAAGGTATTTCAAATTGTCTTTTTTTTTGTGGTAGAAACTGAGTAATTAAGACTTCTTTTCCAGTTGCTGTAAAAATTGGATAAGATTGTTTATCTCTAATATGATTTCTGACTTGCTTGGATTATCTTGATCCTTTTTCATTATAAATTAATCTACCCCCTTTACTTAACAGTATTGACCTATAGCACAGGCTGCCAGCAGCAGGAGTCTTTGTTGCACAGCTTCTTTGAACTCCTCAGATATGTCAGCATGTAAGTCTATATCTTAGATTAAAGTTATAGTGTAATAATGCATGTAAATCCCTTGGTTGTAAGGATATAGATTAGAGTTTTCTCAGGAACAATACTATTATTAATGAACAGATGAGGAATTAATATTTGAGCTCTTCCTGTCCGGACTTTTAGGACAATTTATGCACTAAAAGCCTTTTCATCTGTGCATCCACCAGTGCATGTGATTCCACATCTCTACACAATTTCGTTCACCCAGCTCCTGGCAGTTCCTGCCCTTTTAGACCATGTCCTGGTTTATCCTCCTGTGTGGTCTGGCACCAGCTCTTCGCTCTGCTCTCCTCTAGGTGGCAACAGAGGAGGGAGAAATACAAAGTCCTACCCTGTCCTGAAAGAAACAAAAGAATGAGGATCAAGAGAAAAAGAGAAAGAAAAATGGGAGGGGGAGGGGAAGAGATTCAAAGAGTTCTTCTTTCCTTGTTCTCCTGTCTTCGAGAAATAGTAGTATTCTCGACCAGATGACATTAGCCAGCGCTTTATATTAGCTTTAGTTATCTGATCCTTCCTTACAAGAAGGGATGGTGGAATAGGTTTCCAATCAGATCAGTGTTTTTTCTCAGTGGGATGGACCTCCTTATGAGAGCTGAGATGTCAGGAAACACTGTGGAAAGAAGGTGAAATATCTACATTAGTTTAATAGAGACATACTTTCTGACAAATTTTAAATATAGTCTTAATAAAAAGCCTATTTTTAAAAGAAACACTGTTGCAGATGAACTATGGAATCTTGTAAGAAAGTGCCATTACTTAGTGTTAAATTTTACTTAACTATTTTGAGGGGAGAGGGGTTTAGGATATCTAAACTAGACATAATGTATGAGTTAATGTAAACCAACAGCAGGAAGTGGGCTACCCTGGAGTGCATGCCTACCGATGTCTCCCAGATCTGTAGGGTCAGAGAATGGTTACCCAACAATGGCTGTTTGCCTAGGGGTCATGGTTGATGAAAACAGTCTCAAATAAATAGTTTCTGCACACCCTCATTCCTCTAGGTGTGTCAGTGATGTCAACTAAATATACATGTAAATTTTTGTGATTCTGTGATGATATTGTCGGTTGGGTTTGAATATATAGAATTCATACTGGAGAATTATGTGATTTTGGACTAAATAATAAACTGAACATAAACAATGGTAATATAGAACAGTACTTTGTAGATTTCTTCTTTATCAAGATTCCTTTCCTTTTTGGACCACATTCTTCACTTTTACAGAATTTAGCTGTTAGGATTCTCTGTTCCCTTTCAGACGAGTTTAGTGTGCACTTCTTCAAAAAGCCTCAGTTTACTGCTCTGAGATTCCAGTGTTTAGAGAGATTTCCAGATGATAACTGCTATGCATAGCCTTCCCAGTTAGGTCCAGCACGGGTGCAAGAGATGTGAGCCTAGAACAAGGCTGTGAAGGTACAACATCTCACCTCCCAATTTCATTAAGACTGTCTGTAAAAGATTTGTTTATCCTTCAGGGTAGGATCTGCCTGTACCAGAGCAGCTGGACAATATAAAAGATTGGAATAGAAAGTCAGTTACTGTCTGTCTTTCTAACACTAAATGCTATTGTTTTCAAGTTTTATTCGCTTAACTCTACAGCTTTATATGCCCAAGCACCACAGAAAGGTTATACTGTGCCTTTATGAGTGTATGAGGTAATTCTTGCCTTTGATGATCCAAAGGTAAATCAATAAAACGAACATATCCCACTGGCTGAAGCAGAACCTTGTTAAATTAGTAAAGAAATGAACTCAAGTTTCTCCAGAAGGACATCATTATGATTACACAGAAGTGTCAAAGCAAAAAATCATGTCTTTCAGAGATAATATTTTCATCCTAGTAAAGAAACGAAGTTATACACAATCCTTACAAACCTATGTATCTTGGGAACATGTACTTTCCAAAACTCTAAGCTTAAGCAGCATGTCCTTGGGCAGTCATTCTGCGCGTTAGGAAATCTCTACAGAATATATTTGTATACTTATCTATGACAGGCATCCTAATAGACTTGTATGCGCACATTTATGCCTTTAACTGTAAGCTAAACAGGATGTAGTGCTGGTGTGGATTGTTCACACTGTTTAATTCTCAGGTTGGTCTCTGTTATTAGTTTGACCTTGACCAACTAGTTGTGTCCTAAAAACCACACAGGAAAAGTTTGAACTTAGTGCAGATTAGAGATCAACCCTCCTAGGTAAATTGAGTGTGTTATTTAGGCACTTCTCAGTGAGGTAAGAGAATCTGTCTGCATGACCATGAGTCATACTGTGCCAGATGGTTTTATCTGGCATGTGAATGGAGAATTGTATTCAATATGTGCACCATTATAACTGAAGCTTTTGTCTATTTATTTAAATTGAGATATGCAATGATCTTGTACTTTTTATTTAGACAAGCAGTCCTTTGCAAGTATTATAGCATTGATTACATAAGCAGATTCAGTGTCTCCTTCAGTTGAGCTTTAAAGTCATTCTTTAAAGCAGAGTAATTATGTGGCCTCTTTTGAGAGCTAGCAAATATCTATTAATTCAGCAGTATGTGTATATTGATCTTCTGATCTTAACCTATTCTGTTTATTGTCCTTTAACGGAATTCTTCCACGAACATTAGCACTCATGAGAAAGTAAGAGAGAGATTTATGTTACCTAAGGAATTTACGTGCATATATTTAAAGATTAGGTGTCCACATAAAGATATGACATCATTCCCATAAAAATTCTACAACACTCTGTCTGTGGATTTTATAACAAAGTACAGGATAATATAGATGTGCTCACCTAAGCATTTGTTTCTCTTTAAGTAAGAATAACTACAGATACACTCTACTCTCCATATAAATAATTAATGCAACATAAAGTTAAAAAATATTATTGAAATACTTAGATTTATGAACATATTTAGGTGGAAGTTACCATGCTTTAGAGTAGAAGCAGTCATTGTGTGTTTTCCACAGCATATACTAAAACAATCTCTGTAATTTAGAAAAGTAGATAAGAATTATTCTGTGCTTTAGGAAGTATTTCATGGCAGGTGATTGGCAGGTCTAGTTCTGCCCAAAGTCTGCGAGCAAGCTGAAGTATTCATTGTAACAGATCTGTGGACCGTATCACTTGAAGGACAGGCAGAGGGATATTTTTCTCACCACATTTTACTATTTCAAGGCATATCCTTAGAGGCAGAATGCAGAACTTTTCTGGAAGCACAAAAAATATGTGCATGCAAAGCTTCCTTATGGAAAACAAAACCAAGCAACAAATAACTAGCATCTTGCTCATTATGTTCTCTGAGAGTTATTTCTCGTTCAGGCTGGTAGTACCACCATCATTTCTAACATCGGAAATAGATTTGGGGCACGGCTTTGTTTTCCACACAAATTGGTGAATACCTATCAGTTTTTAACAGTAATAATAACTGTTTTGTCTTTATATCTTCTTTAGAAATGTATTCAGGCTATGGAAATTTGAACTTCACTAAGGTTCAGGAAGCTAGGAGGCAAAAGTCCTGGGCTGCAATGGTAAAAGAAAATGTTTGAGAGTATAAGGTTTGAGGAAGAAAACAATACTGAAGATGGAAAGAAAACTCCTTTTAATTTTTTCTGCTATATTCTCTGCCTAATACTTAATTCAACAAGCACTGGCTTTAGTGACAGGTAGCTCCAGAAAGCACCATCAAAATTATAATGATTAATCTCATAAGTTATATGTCCAAAATAAACATCCAATGAATAACCTTATAAAAATTATTTTAATAATTATAATAAGTAAATAAATCAGATAGTATGCTAAACCTGGGATTTCTGTACTGTTGGCTATTTCAGTGAGATGAGTTAAACCCTAACCATTTTTGTGCTGGGGCTTCTAGTATGATATTGCATATCAATGTTATGTCTGTATGCACTCATGCAGCTAGAGCAGATTTTTAATGCTCTGCAATGTTTACAGTTCACTGCAGTTTCTACTGAAAAATAAAATTATAAAGAGTTTTATTTTTTTTCTTTTCCCCATCACTTGATGTTTTCATTTTCTATTAATATTCTTTATATAACACTATAGAGGTTTCTAATTAAGGAAATATCTCTTACTTTTCACAGTGCTAACTAAAATGCTTGATTATTATATCTAGACAGGAAATAACTCGTAAGACTTTAATGTATTACCATGAAGGGACTAGTGCTCCTACTTTTTGCAATTCAATTTCAATTTTAGAACTATTACAGAAGATAGCAAAGCATTGTCTTTGTTTCTATTATTTTCATGACTCTCTTTGACTCTGATTCATGCCTCCTTTAAAGCTTTTCCTGTTTTTAAATCTCAGAAGCCAAAGAAACCACTTTGTTTCTTTGTCGCTATGTGAATTTAGGAAAAATAAAAGTAGCTTTTTTTTTTTTTTTTGGGTACATATACATTTATTTGTTGAAGAAAATATTTCCAGAACAGGAAAAAAAACCAGCAAAGAGCTGGAGTGGATTTTAATTTCTGCAACAAGATAATAATATAAAATCATTTTAGTAGTACATATTTAAAATAATACACATAATATATGTTCTAGAATATATAATGTAATATAGTATATGCTATAAAATAAATAATGTAATATGATCTATGTAATGGATGTAAATATTAATTTTGTATATTTGCAGAAGTGGTACCACAGAATGATGGAATCTCAGAATGATTGAGTTGAGAAGGGGCCTCAGGAGGTTATTTGAGCAAATGTACCTGCTCAAGTAAGGCCACCGACAGCAAGCTGTCCAGGACAGTGTCCAGTCAGTTTCTGAACATTGCTGGAAACATTCTTTCTACTGTAGCTCATATACCATTTGTCTTCTTTGTCACTAGGCTACTTTGCTGGCTCATGTTCCACTTGGTATACAGCAGAACCCTCTGGTCCTTCTCTGCAAAGATGTTTTGCCAGTTCGTGCTGGTTCATGACATGTTCCTTCCCAGATGAAGAACTTTGCACTCTTCCTTGTTGAACTTTCTTGTTGAGAAACCATTATTCCAGCTTCTTGTGGTCTCTCCTGGATGGCAGCATGACCCTATGGAGTCAGCCAGTCTCAGTTTGCATCCCCAGCACACTCATTAAGGGGACTCTGCTCCATCATTCTGGTAATGATGTCAGATTCCCATTTCAAGCCAACAGCAATATTATGGATGTAGCCCATTTGTGCAGTTAGAGTGAAATGTATAAAACATTGCACAAAATGTTGGAGGCCATAGAACCTGCTAAGAGCTGAATAGCTCCAGTGTTGACAGCATGGACCCTTGTACTCATGGCACATTTCTTCTATATTTAGGAGATATTGTATATGTAAGTATTTTCTCAATACATCTAACATTGCTGAAATATGGGCTGCAAGGGCACACTGTCAGCTCATTGTCAGCTTGTCATCCACCAAAACTCCCAGGTTCTTCTCAGCAGAACTGCCCTTGAGCAGCTCAGCCCCCAACCTGTACTGGTACTTGGGATTGTTCCTCCCCAGGTGCAGGATCCGGCGCTTGCCTTTGTATTTTATATAACAGGTTTGGGTTTATTTTTTAAAGAGTTCATATAATAGTTTCATATGATATTATTTATGTCTATCTATCTCATATATCATATATCTTATACCATATATACCTATTAGTTTTAAAAATAATTAATATAATAATTATAATACTTTTATGTATTAGGTTTTTTTCAATAGCTTTTTTTTGTGAAGTGGAGCAAAATATTGTATCTTACTATTTATAGTTTTGCAGGGTGAAAAAAATGCATATTTGTATATTTTTAGTTACCCTCAGCAAAAATGGATTTTATAAAAGGAATACTTCCATTTGTAAAAATATCCTCTATTTACTGTAATTTTCCTAGCTCTGTATCTGGCAGTTAAAAACATGTTCATTAGTAAAAATAGCTGCTTTTCGATTACCTTTATTCATGCTGAGTAATGCCTCTCTTCAAATGGTGCTATTGACTACATCTGGTTTATTTATAAAGTACTATTCGACACGAGGGAGAAGAGAGGAGTCAGATGCCTGATGCTCTGTCCAGGACAGGGAGTCTAAAGATGTGACATGAAATCCTTACTCTATTGCATTCTATAGCAATTTTGTCTTTGACTTCAGTAAAGCCAGAATTCCATCCATTATATATACTTATTTCTCTGATTTCTTTGGAGTCAGACATTTCATTTATTTCTCCAACCTCTTTGCGGTCTTTCATCAAAGTCAAATGCTAACTTCATTTACAACACAGTGAAACTCTTCTGAAGTTCTGGGAATATTTTCCCTGGCAAAACATCAGTCTCAGGCAGAAGTTCAGCAAAAGAGGTTAGCAGGTATTTAGTTAAAGCACCACTTTAGGCTAATTGCTATGTAAGTATTTAGTATTCTTAAATTTAAACATGTGCTAAAGTGTACACTGAAATGGAGATCCTTTGCTGAATTAGGTCTATGAACAGTAGAAATAAGTAAGAATCAGAATGTTTGGAGCATATGAGTTGACACAGGCAGGCAGCCAGAAAAACCAAAAAACCATGACTGAAATGCAAAGAGTAGATTTATTTCATTACCTCACTAACTGGAGGATCCCAAAGCAGCACCCTGGCAGAGACAGGAGTGGGAATGCTGGCACAATCAGGATCATTCCATCCTGGGAGTTGGCAAGGCTGCTGTTTGCACCCTTTTATCAAGGGCCTGCACACATGTAGTTTACCATCATGCTCTTATCTCCCCTGTGCTTTTTATGATCCCCACGACAGGGACCTCAAGCATGTCCATGAGAGCACCTCCATAACCACCTGTTATCTCTACACAGAGATTCTACTTCTCAAAAGAGATGATAAACAGCAGTAGGCATAATATGTGGGGGTTCCCACACTTATTCTCCAGGCATTGGCATTCCCAGCTGCAAGGTCACTTGAGTGAATCTACAATCCTCCTTGCCATTCTTCAGCTTTTAACCCTTTCCTTCCAACAGAGGCAGTAAAATTTTGTTTGGTGGCACTATCAGAGCAAATATATTCTATGAGTTGGAAGTGTTAGAGCATCCACTGAGCGTGTTAGAAAAGGAAAAGTTGTGTTAAAAATGGGACTTGGACCATAAGCCACTGTATATTCTAGGAGACTGAAGTCAGACTTTCTCTGGGCGTAGACCTTGCTCTTTCTTTTTCCCTTCTTTGCTTTAAACTTATGTCCCAGGGCTCTATTCTGTAACAAAATTCCCACACCAATTCCCACATCTCCTACCTTCTCCTGGGAGACTGAAACAGAAGTCTCCTGGCATGCACCAGCTACAGGAAAGAGGGAAAGGGTAGAACCAGTCAAAAGCAAGGGATTCGTGACTGTTCTTGATGCTGTAGTCAGAGATGTGAGGAACTACAAGGAATGTTGTTTTATATTACCACCTCTTCTGCCACTGACAAAGGAAGTCTTTGTCTTGTTTACACTTCTGAACTAAACCCAAGGAAATTAGTTCTGCATTAGATACCACACTTCTAGTTGAGATTACTTGCCTTGTCTTTATGGAAGAGTCTAAAGAAGTGCAAGGGTCCTATGATGCCTTCATCTTTGTCCTTGACTATATTTCTTTTTTTTTCTCTTCAGTTTCAGCCCCTGATTTTGTGGCTAAGATTTCTAAGATTGTATTTAATTAATCAGTAGGAAAAAATTGCCAAAAAGTATTGCCAAAATATAAAAATTGCCATATACTTAAAGGAAAATCTATCAGCTATTCTAGGAATGCAGTAGGGGGTTTTCTAAGATAAGATTTCCTAGTAAAACCAGAAAACTTTATACCTATTTTATTCTGAAGGCATCACAAGAAATAAATATAACAATTAAATACCAGTAATTTTTGTAGATTTTTATATACTTTTTTTACCTAAGCTGCTGCTGAAATAGTGTTGTGAAACTTCTTTGAATGTCAGCAATTCTCTCAATCTTTATAATTTAATGAATAAAGTTAACATTTATAATTACTTATGTATGAATGCAATTAGAGGAGTTACATTAATAATATATGAGAGTCATTTTTTATGAATATATTCCCGAAGTGATAATTAGGGGAAGTACCAAAAACGCTGTAATAATTTTTACACTACAATTATTTAGCCATTCTAAAGCACACACAGTCTTTAAAATTGGTCCATCTTATGAAAAAATTTAGTGTGTAATAGTGAAACCATTAAGGTTAGGGTTAGGGGAAGTATCCATAAAAATGGATAAAACCCATAGATACTGATACAGTTGCTAGTTAAACATAGAATCTTGAAATAATGTCACCTGGGAATGACTTCCAGATGGCCAGGTCATCTGGTTCAACTGGCTGTTAAGAGGTCCCTCTGGGCTTTGTTCAGCTGAGTTTCAAATAGCTCTGAGAGAAGAGATTCTACAGTCTTTCTGGGAAGTCCTTTCCAAAGTTTGACTATAACCACCATGGATATTTTCTCCCCTAATATGAGGTCAGAATATCCCTTTTTGAAAATTGCCATGTGCTTAAGCACGATGGACTGCTGCAGGTGCATTAGCCCTGGTAATCTCCCATGCTTAAACATTTACAGAGAACAGATGGTTTGATCCTTCAAAATGTAAGTTTTTGGAGCATAAAATCCTGGAAGTACTACCTTCTAACTTGAATTGGTCATGTAAGATTGGAATCATTTCAATGTCTTCTTCTATGTCTTGACATAGAAGCTGGCTGGAAAAAGTAGTATTTTGAAAGAATTGAAAACCTAGACAGTGCCACAAGAAGGTGTTTAAAGTTTTTATGGTCCATGCCCAGAACTGCTTTTCTTGCAACAAAAATTTGTCTGTTGTTCTGGTCATTTGCACACAGGTAAGATGTTGCTCCTCTAATTTTTTATGTGTGCACAATTTCATACGGTTCTTTTCCTCTTTCTAGCTTTTCTCTTCCTTCTCCAGAAATAAACATATTTAAATACTTAAAAGTGGAAAAGATTCCTTATTTTTTCCTTTTCCTTTTCCTTTTCCTTTTCCTTTTCCTTTTCCTTTTCCTTTTCCTTTTCCTTTTCCTTTTCCTTTTCCTTTTCCTTTTCTTTTTCCTTTCCCATGAGTGTGTAGTGTGCAAAGAGGACAGAGCCAAGATCTTGTCAGTGGTATCCAGTGACGGGATCAGAGGCAATGGGCACAAACTGAAACGCAGGAGGTTCTACTTGAACATCATGAAACACTTTTTCACTGAGAGTGTGACCAAGCAGTGTCTCAGACTGCCCATGGAGGTTGTGAAGCTTCCATTCCTGGAGATATTCAAAAACTATTTGGACATGGTTATAGGCAACCTGTTCTATGTGAACATTCTCGAGCAGGGGGTTTTGATGATCATCCCTTGTGCCTGCCAAGCTGAATCATTCTGTAATTCTGTGAAGCTAGCTACACCTAATTTAATGAGCACACATTTAGTTCCTGAAATCAGGCATTTAGTTCAAAATTTCCTAAGTATGAATTGTCTTATTCACACCTGTGTTATTTTCAAATGGAAAACCAATGCAAATGTCCCAACTGAGTTTGTTTTAGAGGTTTAATGCAAAAAAAATTGTTTTAAATGTAACATAAAATCAATAAGAAATAAAAAGGCAGAGGGAAAAGAACAAAATAATGATTTTAACAGAATATAAAATAGGATGCAATAGTTTCTAAGCTAAAATTTATACAAGGGCATTTAATGAAATCAAATGCATTACAGAGAGAGTAAGACAGAACTTATTAATTATTAAAGCAAGTATCTAATTTGCCTGATTAATCTTTATAAATTAACTGTTTGCAGTCAATGTAACTCAAAGCTGCCACTATTAATTTTTACAACTTGGTTATTATTGGGTATTTGGGGTGTATTTCACATCATGAGACTATATCAGGGAAGGTTTATGTTGAATATTAGGAAAAGGTTCTCCAACCAGAGGGTGTTTGGGCACTTGAACAGACTCCCCAGGAAAGTGATCACAGCACCAAGCCTGCTGGAGTTAAAAAGCACTTGAACAAATCTTTCAGGCACATGGTGTGATTCTTGAGGCTGTCCTGTGCAGGGCCAGGAACTGGACTTAATGGTCTCTGTGGGTCCTTTTCAACTCAGGATATTGTATGATTCTATGATCATGTAAAAATTTGAGTCTTTGGGTGAGGCGTACTAACAAAACACCCCCCAGAGAGCCAGCATAAATCTTCCATTACCACCTTTTTTATATATATTATATGGCAGCTGGTGTGGGGTCAGTGGCTCTGACCGAGGAAGCTGTGACCGGTCCGGAGAGATGGTCCCAAAAGAGATCGTCTTCCTGAGGCCCGGTGTCTTCCCTCAGCTGCTGGCCAGGAGGGCCCTTGCAGAGGCTGTCAGCTCTTTAGTGATTGTCAGCTGGTGATTTCAGCTCAGCTCTGCAGGGCAGCCTCCAGGCCAGACCAGGCAGAGAGAGAGACAAGAGGCCCGTGTAGCTGGTTCACACAAAG
>NW_008246057.1:7122768-7152249 GCF_000691975.1 Corvus brachyrhynchos | reverse complement strand
CAGAGGATTTTGGTTTTGTCTTCTTCTCACCGTAACTGCAAAGTGGCTCCCTTTCCAGGGGAGTTCTGCTGGGAGGTTGAGCACACTCCTTATCTCAGCAGACGTCCCTCCAGGGTGGGGGCTGGGTATACCTCACATATTATAAATATATATATTATTTATATAATATTGTGTCCAGAATTGACTTTCCAATATTGCAATATTTTATTAGTAAGCAGGAGTCATCAAAATAATCATGGTGTTTACTTATAGGCTGTTAACTACATTTTCAGAGGCTATCACTCTGAAAAAGCATATTAATAGAAGTCAGAAGTCAGATAGGTGTGCCCACATCTCTTTTATTCTGAATAAGATAATTAAATATGCTAGCAAAGAAGGTATCGCCAAATGTAAACAATTACATGAAAACCAATATAAGAATTGGTTATCCTATATCCATTCATTTTGTGCTGAAAGGTCTTTGGTGTTATAAAGATCTTAATTCATATAAATTTGACATTGTCAACCAAGTACAATAGCACTATGTTATGAATTATATATTTTATCTTTTATGAGGCACAGTAGCCACAAGACCTCATTCTGCTCACAGCAAGACTATGCCACCCCACTGAGCTCAGAATATCTGCACTATTTTCAGTGAACACACTGAAACTTTGGCCTGTGCTTACTAAACATGAGCCAAAATATTTTGTGACACAAGTATAATAGAAATCATGATTATTTTTTCCTGTAGGCATGACTACAGTGCTTTTTACTTCTTTTAACATTCAGCCTAATACATTAGCCATCAGAGCACCTTGCATGTGGGAAATCCCTATTCAGTGCTCAAATGAATGTTTAAGCAGAGATGTGCCTCAATAAAATAGAAAAAGACAAAATCTTAAGGATAATTTTGTTTAAAAAGCTGTTTATATAATTTTATTGAAATATGAAAAAACCATGGTTCCAAATTTCATCAGATTCAGAACTATTAATTTTTTATATACTTTCTTTTTGGTGAGACTTGTACTGAAAATGCATGGCTGTAAAAGGTTCTGCAATAATTTTCTTTTCATATGGTTATCTATATGTCGGTGTTTGTGTGTGTGTAACTTTATCTTCTCTCTGATAGAAGATTGCATCACACTTGAAACCAGGAAGAATCCAAGGTCTATATGAGCCCAAAATAACATTGCCTCTTTAAAGCTCTGAATTAAGCACACCACTTTCCTGAGAAAAACATAATTTAAATCTTCTAAATTGTTCAGTGTTATCTGACAAGCACTCGGCAAAATTAAAACAATATTTAACATAATATTAGATGTATGATTACCAAAAATCTGTTTTGGAAAACCACAGACTGCAGGGATGTACTTTCTTTGAGCAGGTACAGATCGTAACATCAAAGGAAAAGTAATTTGAAACAACTTACATTTTATTTTTTATTCTTTCATTAATGTTCACAAAGTTTTTTGAGATCCAAAGATGATTGGTACTGAAGAAGAGTAAAGCAATAACATCACAATCAATGGTGAACATACAGAAATGACAAGTTTATGAACATGTGTGAGAGAATTTTTCTGTACTAGATTACCTGGTGTTGAATCTAATGAAGTGTAGATTATGAAATTATTCTGATAGCTTCATAGGTTTCCTTCTCAAAAAATTATGATCTTTAAAAATTACTTTAACCTAAGAGAGAAAAGCTCCTAGCACTTGTTTCGTTTATTAGTTTTACTATTTTTCTGCTCAGTGCTGTACTGAGAGCCAGATTTAAAATACCCCAGTGTATTTTGCTTCTTTCCAGTACAGTCTTTCTAGATTATTTCTCAATATTATAAAATGATAAAATTACTGCCTATGAAGAAACTATTAGAAAGCACAAAATAGTCAGGAAAATACATCAGCTATTAAGGAAACTTTTTCTTTAATGAATGGCCTTTTGGAGGATAGATGCTAGAAATTATGAAAATTTTATAATATTGGTGGATTTATATTTTTCACTTCTACCTTCAATTCTCCATTTCCTCATACAAATGGTGGTGGACTGAGGTTAATCTTATACAGTTTTTCTAGTAATCCTCTCCTTTTTCTCACTACCTAAATACCTCCAAATAAAAACCCAAGCTCCAGTGCCATTGTATAGATCCCAGGAGGCGAGGATGTGTATTGTGCATTTTGATTAAACTTTTATACATAACATAAGAGAGGCTTTCTGAATTTTAAAGTGTAAATAGAGTACAGCCCATAAATTTTATCTTTGTTTTTTATTGAAGCATTAACCTGACATTGCTAAGTATTTTTGTGAAAGGCTCTTTTTAGAATAAACTTGTTAGCTTTATAGCAATTTCTTTCTGGTCTAATAATATTTTAACTGTGCACATACAGGTATTCTAAGCTTCCACCATTTCACCATCCTCTCCAACTTCTCTGCTTCTTCATTTATTAGTAATCTAATTTTTTTTTTAATTATGCATTTTTTTAATATATTCTTTGTGTGTTTGTACGTTTGCATGAACATACGTCACCAGACAGGTTCACAGAATCACAGAATGATTGAGGCTGGAAGGGACCTTTAGCACTATTCCAATCGCCCTGGTCTAGCAGTGTCACCTAAGGACAATAGCAGGGTTCCCAAGGACAATATCCAGACAGCCTTTGACTAGCTGTTAAAGAATTGGTAGAGTTCTTTAGGTTTTTTCTGTTTGGATCCTTTTACTGAATTTTATGAAGAAGAAAAACTCTTTCAAAATCCTATAAAGATTAGTATTTTTCAGTGTCAAAACAGTGAAAATCCTCTTAATTTAGGCTTCTGTCACTTAATAAATGAACAGTTCTGATCCAGTTCTGATGATTCTCAAAGAGTTTTCTTTATTCCTTTCCTAAAATACTGTTTTCATACTCATGCAGTATTCTCATATTTGCAGTACACTCATGACCAGGAAAAAAAAAGCATATCTCTCATTTTTAGTGATTACTGCACCATGAGTAATTTTTTTTTGTGTGAGATATTTTCTTTGTTTTTGTACCTTTGTGTTTTCTCTGATTTGTGCACAATACGTAAAAAACAGGATTCCAGTTCAACATGAAAAATAAAATATACTGTTATATAGGAATACATATCTCTGTCTCTTTAGTGTCTTTTTAGAGGGGCTTATGGGAGTCCAGTTATTAAAAAATTTATGGATTTGGTTTCAGTTATTGAACTTCTGCTAAATCAAAGGCATTCTATCTATTCTATGACAAAACCAACACCCTCTGTATCATGTCCCTTTTATTGCACTTTGATGACTATACGAAAGTAAATTCCAAAATGGAAGTTTGCAACTATCAAAACAGGAAGCTAATGACAACGCATTAGGAATTCTGCTTTTAGTTGGTTTGTTTTCCTTGCATGATGCTAAAGCTTTGTCTCATTTTTTATTTCTCTGGTTGTTTGGTAGGGCTATTTACTTTTTTCATATATGACATGTTAGTGATAACAGTAGAAATAACAACAACTCTTATAAGATAATCCATATTTGGGACACAAGATAAGTGGTATATATAATCTTATTAATTAAAAATAATAACAAAGAGGAGGATGACCTCCTGTGACAGCTAGCAAACTGGAGATTTTGTGGATAGGGAAGAAGCAAATACTCACTCCTTGAGGACAAATAAAATGAGTATTTTTCTGCTGTTAAATGACTTTTTTTGTAAGATTGAAATATGGGAAAGCTCACTACTGGTAGCAGGACTGATAGGAACGTAACTAAGGATCCTTAATAGTTAAAGGAAAGACTGAGTTAGATGACTCATCTTCTGTGTTAGTGGAGGAAAAAAGATACCTAGGCAGGTCCACAAAACAATTTAAATCTCAGCCACCAAGTTTAGAATAGCGTCCTCTGGATTCTTCAATGACTTATTTATTTTCATTTAAAGCCATATTCAATAAATTTCTTTGTTTTACTTGATTGAGGTTCCTTAACAGTGTCAGTACTGTCAAGAATTCTCCTTCCTGTACTTGCCCACAGTTTTGGGTCATATCACACACTCCAATACATCCTCTATAGAAAGAAGTAGTGAAATCAGCCTGTATTGTTTGTATTGTTTGGTCTAGGATTCTTCTGAGCCCCATATGGAACTTCTGTAAGTGTGTTTTATTTTCTGCTTTCGTTTCAAGATTCAAGTTGATGGATTAATATACCAAGGGATGTTAAATTGATATTTTGCACCCTACAGGTTATATTACAATGTCCTGTTACACTGCATGACTTACAAGAGTGAAGCATTTGCAAGTGGTATTTGGAGGTAAAAACCCTATGAAAATGTTGAAGAAAAGGATTGCAGAATAAAGGGAGGAATGTCTGATGGAATTTTTTCCAACTTACTATAAACACTGATCTCTGAAACAAACTTTTTCTCACAAAAGTTATATTCTTTTGATTGCAAGGAGAATAACTTTATTTTTTTATTTAATTAAAACAAATCAAATCAAACCAAACCAAGAGAAACAAAAAACAAAACTAACCAAAAAGACCTAGAAAATGTTAATAGTTATTGTCAAAATCTGATGACTAGGAAATAAAAGCAAAACAGAGAGATACATTTTCTGACATTGCAAGACAAATCACAGAAGTTAGGTGTCTGCCTCCACTAACTGTGTAGAAAATATTAGGCAGTGAAAATCTTCCATCACTTGGCATCCAGACTGAGTTCTTCTCTTGAGGACAACGGGAATAGCCCTGCATATGCATACACATATATGCATGCACACATACACACGTATATGTACATATGTGTACATACTTTCTTTTTTAAGATTAACAGTTATTTTTCCACAGAAAGTAGAAAACAAGTATTTTTTCCTTCGACCTTCACTGACTTTTGCTTCACCTATGTAAAGGAGGATGGTTCCACCAAAGCCAGAAACACACAGGATTGTAGATAGATGCCTCTCTCCCCACCACTTGATATCTACATTATTCTTGGAATTATGCTTTTTTTTTTTGTATGATCAGGGATGTTTGCAAGGTAAACAGCAAAGTGCAAAGGGATTTTAGTACCTTCAATAATAGGCAAGGCCAGCACATATGGGGTTTGAACAGTTGTCAGAGCAGCAGCTGCAATGCAGGCAGCTGAATTCCACCTTAAGTGAAATTTATTTGGACTAATCAAACAGTACACTTGGAAGACAGTAAGAGTTGTGACAGCTGATAGAAAACTAACAAACAGAGGATTTTTGTTCTCTGGAAATATACTAGTCTGGCAAAATATTAACATTTCACAGGAATGTTTGTTTGCTTGCATATTTAAAGATAATCCAGACATTTGATTTAGGAAACCTGATCTCATGTTGCTGATTTACCTACCCAGAAACTTGTAAAAAGAAATTTTTGTACCAGTGACATCAGGCTGAAAACAACATTTCTGTACTTTCAAATCCATGCACACAGTCTGAAAGTCTGACTTCTGACTAAGCTTCTCGAAGACTTCTTCTTTTCAGAATATGGATTAAAAAGTCTGTTCTAGTTCTCTTGGGTGAAATGCAGAGCATTCCCGTTGCTGACCTTTTCCTACTTCCAGGCCCTTCTTATTGTCCACTGTGAGACAGGAGTTCCCAAAAGCTTTCTGAAAAAAACCTAGTAAATTTCTTTCTTTTTTTCCCCCCAAAAAATTACTGAACTTTTCTATCAATAGTCTATTTTATAATTTGTGTTACTTTTTGCTAGTGTAAAAGAGAAAGCCTGAACATTTTTTAATTCCTTGTGTGTAGGAACCCAGAGTGCCGAGAATATTTCTCTGCCTGTTTTTAAGGGTTCTTACGCCCCTGAACAACACTGTTTTAACCTCCAACCTTGGAAAAAAATACCAACGATCAGACAAGAGCTAGAAAATACAGTGGTGTGAATTAGGTGATAGACTACTATGTAAGATTGTCACAGGGTGAAAAATTTAGAGGTTTTGGGCTTCTCTTTGTAGTAAATAGATAAGAGTAAAAAATATCAAAATGGAGGATTGTTGTTGTTCTCCAAACCTTCTTCTACTTCTTTTACAACTCCATATTTTGCAGTAAAAGTAATTTGGGATGATTGGATGAGGAATTCCGCAGTTCCTGCCTGTGTTACTGAATAATTGTTAGGAAAGTGAAAATAATGTACGTTTTTAGTAACTATTGGTTAAATTATCTTTAAAAGGCCATGCAAATCTTGATAATTGGACTTCTCTCCTGCTTTCTGTGCTCAGTGTTATGCCTGGGTCACACTAGTGGCTCTGTTTCTCTGATAAGATTTAATAAAAAACTATCCGGCAGCATTGAAACTCCAGGAAAAGTCTCGGTTTATCTTTGAAACTCCTTGCAAGGACTCTTAGAAAATTCTCTCCCATCAGGAGGGATTTGATTTATGGCATGGTTCAATGTCACTTGGGAAAAGGGGATTTTGTAGATTGACTAGGATAATGCTTTTTTTCTTTTTTTCCCCAGCTGTTGGTATGCAAATACCTAAGAATATAACCACTAGCTGGAGTTTTTGATGACCAAATGTGAAAATTAAAAGTAACAGTAAAGTAGTAGAGAAGTTTTCCACAGAATTGCTGATGTTATACCATGTAATCCTCTCACTGCCTGTAGATATATGGCTGTTACATTTTCTGAAGATGAAAATATCCAGACTCCAAGAAAAGTTCAAAATATCTTTCTGTTCTTGCTTCTTATTGGAGTAATTCTTTTAAGTGGCAAGTCTTCACTGAGCTTTGACACCTTTTATCAGGCCATGTTCTATTAACTGGAAAAATCTTCTGACTTCTAATATGTAGATAATTACTTTCTCTGGCAGTATTCCATTTAATGGGGTCCATTTCAGACTTAACAAAATATTTTCAAATCAATTGAATTGTAATTTAACTTAATCATAAGAATGGAAATAATTCCCTGATATTGCAGCAATATTTATGATGAAACTAATTATGTGCATCCCACTACTAGTCATGCTCACTTATATAAACAAACTGGAAAGTATTTTGGGTTGCCTATATATTCATCAGTAATAATAAAAAAAAAAAAGTATAAGAATAACTCTGAGGTCAGAAAACCCGTGAATTTTAGCACTAATTTTTTAGCATAAGCTTCTTGGTAGCTTTGACTAAAGCTTCTCCTATTCTGACCCCGAAGTGTCCTAATTTCTCCAACCTATTTAATACAGAGAAAGATTTCTTGTATTACAGGTTGTTTTGAGAATTCATTGGTTTATTAGCTCAGTTCCTCAGTGCTCGCTGAATGCAATGGTGGAGATAATTTCTGGAGTGCATTTTCTTCTCCACTTTGTGTGGTGTGAGGCATTGGTGCAAAAGCAAGTGTGGTAATAAACTAGAGAATTTGCCTGAAAACTACCCCCTGATAAGAACTACTATTAAAACTAATGTAGACACATCCTTTGGATTAGTTTTCTGTTCCAGTAAATTGTCATAGAAACTGTCTGGATCTGAGAGTATTGAATAAATTTGATACGAAGCAGCAGCAACACAGAGATGAGAAAGGTACATAATTATTTCATTGATACCGCTTTCTAAATAGAAAACCTAATTTATTTAAATTCACATTTCAGTAAAATAAATGTCTTTACACTTGCACTTACAACAATATACTGGCTTTCCCTTTTCAAGCATAGGACATAATGTGAGGTGCCCAGTGTAATAGCAAGGTAGATTTAGAAACCAGAACATGCTAGAAAGAAAGCAAATATTAAGTAGAAGGAATGGCCTGGGACTTTAGGCCACTGAGAGGATGGCCTGAGACCTCATGATATCTTTGCTTCTATGATACCAGAATTTGTGAAGTTGTGCTAAAAGAGTATTTGAATAACCATTTTCTGCTCTTGCTGTAAAACACAACCAAAACTTAGGCAAGATTACAGCCTATGAAAATTTCAAATGACTCATGTTGAGATTTGGAGTATTAATTATTCAGAATCCATCTGTACTTGGGATGCTCCAGACCCAAGTGGCCAGCATGGACACACCCTCCTCTTACAAAGAAACCGAGCACAAATGAAGTACTAGCCTGAAGAAACTAGACTGGTCTGTCTGCAGATTCTTTTTACAGCAGCTAGGGGAGCTTGAGTGCCAAGAACAAGGACTGAGAGTAGGAAAAATATCCCTTCTAAATTGGTGATTGGCCTACAGGTCATAAGGAGAACGAGAGAAAAATTGCCTGTCCTCTTTTTCAGGATAAAGAGCAAAAGCAGAGAGACTGACAGAAGTGATGTGGGTTACCAGAAAAAGAAGCATCAAACAGTATGAGGATTGAGTGCAAGGTAATAAGTATGGGCCTAATATATAGAAGTTTTACAGCAGTTCTCTTCCTCATTCTGTATCGACGTTATAGAAGACCTACAAATTTTGCCTTTTTACATCTCCCTCACCATGACAAGTGCTACTGGGAGGGAAAAGAACCCAAAACCAAAACATCAAGCATGTAAGAAAAATTGTACTTTAAAATTGGTATATGAAGGTATGAACTGCATTTGTATTTGTACATAGGGAACCAGTTCAGATTTTGTGATAATCTCAAATTTTGTTCTTCTGGGGTTCAGCCTTACAATAATTTATTTTTAATGAAGAACTCTCTATATATTTCTATTTAATTTTTTTTCATATCTTACTTCCTGCTCCATTATCCCTGTGTATGTACTTTTTTCTTTGAATTTTTCCCTATCATGCATGTTTTACTTGTCTCTTTTCCTCTAAATCCTTTCCCTTTTTTCTGTTAAGCCTTAGTACCCTCTTCTCTCCACTCTGCTGAACTGTTGAATCTGTGAGGAGATAAAGCAGATAAGAGGAAAGGAGCCATCCAGCTGGACTGGCAGCAAGGACTGGATCAGAGGCTGCTTCTCAGCACAAAGGCTTTCACAGTGCTTTTAAAGGCATTCACAGTCCCTTGAACAACTCTCAGCATTCTCTGCCAGATCTCTGTCTCCTTTCCACCACATTCAACATATGAAGCTTTTCAAAAGAAATGCACTTCTATTGGGTTTTCATGGCAAGGTTTTGGTGGTGTGGGGCTGCAGTGGTGGTTTATGTAAGAAGCTGCTAGAAGCTTGCTCTAAGTCCAGTGGAGCCAATGCCAACAGGCTCCATGAAGAAACCTCCACTGGCCAAGGCCGAGCCTATCAGTGATGATAGTGGTATCTTTGTGATAACATAGTTAAGAAAGGGAAAAAGTCATTGTGCAGAAGCAAATTGTAGCTCGACATGGGAGTGAGAACCTGTGAGAG
This sequence comes from Corvus brachyrhynchos, assembly GCF_000691975.1. NCBI lineage: Eukaryota > Metazoa > Chordata > Aves > Passeriformes > Corvidae > Corvus > Corvus brachyrhynchos. Next base: position 7,143,016 of record NW_008246057.1, on the reverse strand, counting down.
GAATAGCTCTGCAAACACCCAGGTGAGTGGAGAAGGAGGGTGAGGAGGTGCTCCAGGCACTGGAGCAGAGATTGCCCTGCATCTCATGGTGCAGACCATGCTGAGGCACCACCAGCTGTCCCCTGCAGGCCATTAAGGTCCCCAGAGACCCACCTGCAGCCCATAGAGGGTCCAACACCGGAGCAGGTAGATGCATCCACCAGCAGCCAAAGGAGGCTGTGACACCACAGAAAGTCCATGGCTTGGCTCCTGGCAGGAGCTATGGACCCATGGAGAGATGAGCCCACATTGGCACAGGTTTGCTGGTGGGACTTGTGACCCCATGGGGGACCCATCCTGGAGCAGGCTGTTCCTGAAGACTGCACCACATGGAAAGGACCCACACGGGAGAAGTCTGTGAGGAACTGCAGCCCTTATGAAGGACTCACATTGGACAAGTTCATGGATAGTCTCCCACGGAACAGACCCCATGCTGGAGCAGGGGAATAGTATGAGTAGTCTTCCCCTTGAGGAACAGAAATGGCAGAGACAATGTGATGATCTTACAGCAATCCTCATTTCCTGGCCCCCTGCCCTGCTGGTTGTGGTGATGTAGAGAATTTGGGAATAAAACTAAGCCTGAGAAGAAGGGAGGGGTGTGGGAAAGCTGTTTTTAACATTTGGGTTTATTTCTCAGTATTCTACCCTGACTTGATTGGTAATAAATTCAATTAATTTTCTCCAAGTCGAGTCAGTTTTGCCCATGACAATAATTGGTGAGTGATCTCTTCCTGTCCTTATCCTGGCCCATGAGCCTTTCATTATATTTTCTCTCTGCTGTTCATTTGAAAATACAGAGGAATAGAGCAGTTTTGGTGGGCATCTGACATCCAGACAGGTTCAATCCCTCACATCACTTTAACATTTCAAGATTATGGAATGATTTAGACAGCAGTTACTGTCAGAGCCATCTTATCACTCTTTAATGTGAAGGAAATCCATATTCCACTCTTGTCTCTGAAATAATTTCTGTGCTCTGGTTAGAAACGATTCCTGATAAACTCTTACACTGAGGGTCAATTCTTGCCCATAGGAAGATGTCAGCTTATCCAATATGCAGGTTGTACTCGCAATCTCATCCCACTTCATGTTTGAGCTTTTATCCCACTTTCACAGTTCCTTTCCAGGTGTCAAACCCATTCTCTTTGATTAGCTCTTCCTGTCTTTGACTAAGACTGCATGACAGGATTTATGCCATACTGCAACAAGTACAGGTCCTGAACAAGCTGTAAGATTTGATAAAAAATAAAGTGCAATTTCCAGGTAACTATATAGTAAACATGTACTTTATACTGCAATGAAATAACTATTCACATGATCAGAAAATTGCCTTTATTTTCACCATCTCCTTTCTTACACTTCAGTCACAAAAGAAAGGGCAGCAATAGGCACTTGCAGCCCAGAAAGTCAAATGTATCTGGGGCTGCATCAAAAGGAATGTGGCCAGTAGGGTGAGGGAGGTGATTCTCCCCCTCTACTCTCATGAGACCCCAACTGGCATGCTGCATCCAGGTCTGAAGTCCCCAAGATAAGAAAGATACGGACCTGTTGGGGCAACTCCAGAGAAGAACCGGGAAGATGATCAGAGGGCTAAAGCATCTCTCCCATGAAGACAGGCTGAGATAGTTGAAGCTGCTTAGCTTGCAGAAGAGAAGGCTCCAGGAATAAGTCTTTGTGACCTTCCAGTACCTGAAAGGAACTACAAGAAAGATGGAGAGAGATTATTTACAGGAGTATGTAGTTACAAAGGGAAATCTCTTCAAACTGAAAGAGAGTAGGTTTAGATTAGATAACAGGAAGAAATTCTTCACTGCAAGGTTGGTGAGGCACTGGAACAGGTTCCCCAGAGAAGTTGTGGATGCCCTGTCCCTAGAAGTGTTCAAGGCCAGACTGGATGGGGCTCTGAGTAACCTGGTCTATTGAAAGGTGTCCCTGGCCATGGCAGGGGAGTTGGAACTTGATGATTTTTAAGGTCCCTTCCAACCCAAGGCATTCTATGATTTTGTTAGTTTATGAAAGGGAACATCCCAGGTCTGAGCCCCTAGCAAGAAACAAATCCCTCAGAATAGTAAGTCAGGCTGGCAGATGGGTCCCCTCAGAACCCACATGGGTACAGAGGGAACCCACATCTGCATTCATTGCTTTCATGGTGCACATGTGTGTTGCAGGTTCTGCTGACTCTTTCTCAGACCTGGTTTTCTCCTTCTGACCTGTCACAAGGGCACTAAAAATATTCTGAAATTGCAGATCTGTAAATGGGGAAAATGAGGAGAAGAAGAAAATGGATAGATACTTACCTTCTGCCTTTTTAACTTCATTTAATAATCTTTTTTCTGCCATATCTATTTTTAGTTACTACAATAAATCTTGGATAAACATTATGAGTGTTTGAAATTTCATACAATTACTTTTTACTGGTACATTGACAATTATTTTGTTTTCTTTCTAGTTCCTCTGAAGTTTTGGTATAAATTTTTAGTACTATCAGGATTATAACTAAAACTTTGTGATTGATTTCTGTTAAAAATTGAATATTTTGGATGTAATTTGTTAATTTTTTTTTAATATTTTAAACAGCATGTCCTTATTGAACAAAAGTTTTGTTGGTGTAGAAACTCCTAAAGGTGGCTGGAATCATGGTATGTCAGGATAAATGCATGACATTTCCATGACATCCAAGACACTCTCTTGCTCTCCTCTTATTTCTTGCCTTTGACCAACTGTTGTTTATGCTTATTTATGTGTATGTTTGCTTTAGAAGTGGTTGTTAATCTGCAATCTGAAAGTCTACCCTATCACCTGAACTTGCAGCTTTATTATTCTCTATGGTTCTTTCTCTTAGAATGAAGTAGTTTATTTGAGACACCATTTGGCAAATCATTACCATTTCAGAGTTTTCAGTTTATAGGTTAAAATCAAACTATGAATGGCATAGTGTGTCATATGTCATATCTCTTGGAGCATCTTTATTACCGTCAGTGGCTTGATGCATTAGGCAATAGATGACTGAGTTATTTTTGATTGCTTTTTTCCTGATGTAGCTGAAAACAGCTTTCTTTTTTTTCCCCCTCCAATATAAAATAGATTCGTTATACTTCAACAAAGACAAACAAAATAAAAAGTGAAAAACTCAAGGTCATGAACAACAAAAATAAAGATTAAAAACTCCAGCATTTAGAAGTCCTTTTGATCTGTCAAGTGTTACTCAGTATCCCCAAGGTTTTAAGTGATTGTTTCACTCACTACATCATGAACTAGAGGATTCCTGGCTATGCCCATTGCCTTTTATCCACTTGAAATCATTTTCCTGTATAAGTACCCCACTGGTCCCATAGTTATGTCGGTCCATCTTTGGAACATTTCCATTATTAAATTATCTACAATCCGTGATCTATTTTTAAATAAGCACTGCTTTACTGAAGCCAAAGCCACCCTATGGGCACAGAAACTTTTGAGTATAGCAGTGTGCTTGTAAAAGGTGACAGATGGGAAAGACGGCTACAAGGACAGTGCTGGACCCTACTAACCCACCAGAGATTGAATCCATCAATCAGAAAAAACACAGAGTGTAAAGAGGGAAGAAGAAATCTCTCCCAGACTTTTTTATTAGGCCTTTTTTCTGTTGTCTCTCATGTTTTATTTCCACGTGAAGGCAGGATGGGGACATGTTGTCTCTGTCCTTCTCATGGTAACATCTTGTTCATTTGTGATTTAAACTCCTTCTGAATTGATTGGTAATTCTAGCAGCAAGCAAATAATCTTTTCCTGCAATTTAAATCTATAATCATCAGTCCTAATCATTCAATGTATCTGTGCAGGGTAATACCTATTCCTTGGGACAATCTTTTAAGTTTCAGTGGCATTTGGCAGCTCTGGTAGCACTGTTGCAGACCTGAAATCTTGGAGCGAGATTTTATTAAATCTAATAAATTAAAATAAAAATGCATAAGTAATAATTGACATAAATATTAAAGACATCTAAATTGCATAAAAAATTAATCAGAAAAAATGATAAATACCACAATGTCATAACAAGAAGCTATTAATCAATCCCCTTTTATGGGGAATTATAAGAGAGAATTAGGTTGTGAGCTGTAAAACCTGCCTGCAAAGGCACATGGCAGAACAAAGGAGCACATGGCAGCACAGAGAGGCTTGTCTCCACTGGGCCCTGGGGAGAGGAGGTGTCACACGGCAGACCCCTACAACGTGTGTTGCTGATGTGGCAACACAGGACAGGTCACGCCATATAAGGAAATACTGTGCCTTGGAAAAGTGTATAAAACCAACTCACTCCTTTGAATGAACGATTCAGATTCCCTGCCGGTCTGGGTCTGAGATTCAATTGGTGACAAATGGTGTGCCCCGTGTGAGGAACTTATTTTATGCGTATCTGTGAGTCTGTTGGTGAGCCCCATGGGACTTGAAGTGCTGCTGCAAGAAGCAGGAACGCTGGCCAGAAATAATACCTACAAGTTGTAGGTGAGCCATGGGGGATGTAGGGGCTGGAGTATCCCAGAAACAGAAGGACCCATGGCCCCTTCCTCAGGGGTGGGGGAGAGCTGAAGCATATCATCTTGTAACCTCCCTGCATTGTTCTGATTGCTTTTTGTGATAGATAACAATTATAATTTATAAGATATTTTTTAAAGCAAGAATTAAGCTTGTTACCTTTTGAAACCTTTTGAAACCACTTAGAGAGTTAATGTGTTATGTCTGAAACCTAGATTTATATATATTCTGTGAAACAGTGAAGTATTTAAGCAGTTAATGATATTACCTTGCTTATTTTTACTTAGTGTGCACTTGTTGTACTAGATGTATTATTCTACTGTTCATAGTAAGAAAACTGCATGTTATGTTCCACATTTTCCTGAATTTAGTAAGTTAAAAAATGTTCGTGTTACATATTATTAGAACAGAAAAGGGGGAATGCAGAGATAGGGTGTGCCCCCCACGAAAGACTGTAAAAAAGTTTACATATTCTTAATTTTTCAATCACATTCAGAATGATAATAATAAAGTTTTTAAGCAATTTTGTAAGTATTTTAGGGAAACCTTCTCAGTCACGGCTTGAGGCTCTGGCCGAGCCCTAGCTGACTAGGGAATTATACCATCAAACCCAGGCGTTTCTGCCCTAAAAGTGTAATCAAGTCATTTTGACTTGCTATTTTGATCTTAAAAAAGCTAGACCCTCTTTCAAAAAGTCTTGCCTAAGAAAGACTTTCTAAGTCTTCACTGTGAAACAGGACCTTCCAGCAGTTGCAGACTCTGAGTGATGGTAAAAGTTTTAGACAACTTTACATTGTTTCTCAAAGTTCTATCTGTTCAATCACTGTCATAATTCTTATTTGTATAAAACAGAAAAGGGGGAATTATGGGGAATTATAAGAGAGAATTAGGTTGTGAGCTGTAAAACCTGCCTGCAAAGGCACATGGCAGAACAAAGGAGCACATGGCAGCACAGAGAGGCTTGTCTCCACTGGGCCCTGGGGAGAGGAGGTGTCACACGGCAGACCCCTACAACGTGTGTTGCTGATGTGGCAACACAGGACAGGTCACGCCATATAAGGAAATACTGTGCCTTGGAAAAGTGTATAAAACCAACTCACTCCTTTGAATGAACAATTCAGATTCCCTGCCGGTCTGGGTCCCAGAATTGATCACCGACACCTTTGTTCTCTTGCTTTCTCCAAGCAGGTGCATGGGAAAAGTGAAGAAGTCATTTTATTTAAAGTTGAAATTCGTTAAACAATTAAATATTCAACTAGAACAAGGTTTTTATTTACCTTCAAGGATTAAATAGAAAATTTACAGTTTAGTTAGTTTTACAAAATGGGAATAAAAGATACAACTTATTTCTAAGAATTAAATAACACCCTCAGTTTCTGTTAATTTTTATAAACTTCTAAAATGCTCAAAGGCATGTTTAATATGTCAGCCCTACAATGAAAAATCTTCAACTTAGGTTTTTGCTGTCTATTTTCCCTTCTATTTCTTTAGACTTATCTTTTAAAAAGTGAGCATTCAGGTATCTTTGATGCATGTGATTTATATAAAATTCATCACATTGCATTATTTTTTGTTGCTACTTTTGAAATGCCAAAAATATTTAAAATTATATTGTTCCAATGCCATGGAAGTTCCTTGTCCTCCTTTTAGGGTAAAAAAAAAAAAAAGATTAAAGAATCAATTGAAAATTTCAATACTAATTTCTATACTGAAGGATAATATGCAGATTTATAGAAAGCACTAAAAATGGGAAAGAATCCACACGATTATGCCATCACAATTTCTCATATTTCCATTATATCTATCATACAAAAATATGGATTGCAGAAAAATTATTTACTAATTACTACAACAATTCAATGATACAGTTATGTGTTTAATCATACAGTACTCTTGCTCTCAGTCTCAAATCATACGGTACTCAATAGAGTTTATTGTTCCTAATTTATGGAGTCTGACACCACTTCATAGCCTTTGGGTCAGTTTGAGTCATATGCATACACAGATAAATTAATATTTAAACAAGTTCTCTATATTGGAATTTAAAATACATAGCGAAGAGCTGATCAAGTGTTCAGCAAAGAAGATAAAGCTGCAAGAGCAAGTTATGTACTTGGACTCTGAGCACTTGGAGCTGGGAATTTAAAAAGTGCCTCTGTTCGTTAACTTCAGTGTGTTTGGAAAATATGGAATGTATTAACCAGACCGAGTACATATACTTTTTCAAATCTACTTCTAGGACTGCTTCTCAAATTACGAATAATATTATTCATTTGAGACTTTGATACCCAGGCTCGCTTTCATATAATATAGGAATTAATGCTCAGAAGCCAGTTAAAGTCTTTGAATAGTTGCAACATTATTCTCAGCAGAGAAATGCACCCATGCAGATTGAAACTATTAGACATCATAGTGTACTTGCTTAGTGAGTCTCTGGTCTTATACACAGGGGCTGTCCTAACTTGCCTGGTTTCCTGGAGTCTCCACTGTTCATCCCAGTTCTAATAACAATAAAGTTAGGAAACATTATTCCTTTCCTCTGTTTTTAGAATAGAATCATAGAATTGTTTAAGTTGGAAAAGACTTTTGAGTCCAACCATTAACTGAGCACCATGTTCACCACTAAACGATGTCCCTAAGTAACACATCTACATGTTTTTTAATGGGTTGGTGATTTCCACTTACCTGGTGACCTGGTGGTGATTGACCACTTCCATGGACAGCCTCCTACAATGCCTGACCACCTTTTCAGTGAGGAAACGTTTCTTCATATCCAATCTAAACCTCTCCTGGTGCAACTTGTGGGGATTTCCCTTGTCCTGCCACTTGTTTACCTGGGAGAAGAGTCTGATCTCCAACTTGATACAACGTCCTTTCAGGTATTCAGAGAGCAATAATGTCTGAGGCTCCTTTTCTCCAGGCGAAACAACCTCAGCTTTCTCAGCCCCTCCTCATAAGGCTTGTGCCCTAGTTGTTTTATCTTACTCCCTGGGGAAATGAAGCTTATGCAGAAATATATGTTTGTGTTGTCACTAGTAACTTTTTAATCTTTCAAGCAAATTAATACCAAATTTGAATGCAGAACAGAAATATCAAAAATGCAAAATTTTTTCAGTTTTAGTGAGAGTTGACAGTATGCCTAGGGGACACATTCTGCTAGTATTCCTCTTGAGAGAAAATCAAAGAGCGCAAAAGTGTTTTGCTCCACTTGTGTCAATTAAACATTGCAAATAAATCCAGACCAGCATCAGCAGTTAGGACAGGTCAGACCTGTGTGAACTACCAGTGTGAACCACAGAACATGGAAGAGGGACTGGAAACACAGTATGAGAGAGGAGACGAGCAACTGGAGTCCAGGGAGAGGAAAATAAACACCTGTTAGGTTAAAGGAGCTGCTGAGGACATGAGAAAGACATGGCACACTGTGAAGGGCATAGGAGATAAAAGGAATCTGAGATTGTTGAAATGACCACTGTAAGATACCTAACATGACCCCCAGGTAGTTGTAGTAGAGTCACAGTGTAGGTAGAGAGAATACAATTCTATGTAGGCTGAACTAGAATTCATTAATGTGACTTTTGACAGTATAGTTGATTTCATTTCTTAATGAAATCAAAAGATTTTTGAGATAATAAGAGAAAGGAGGTGGGGGTAGGTGGTGGACAGGGGAGAGTCTCTGACAGTGTTCTGGAAGGGATACTTTATTTTCCTAATTAATTTTGAAGATACTCAAACCATATCAAGCTATGACCCTTACTCACCATTAAGCATGTTTTTGTGTTTCCTAACAGGTAAAGAAATAGAATTGCCTCCAGTAAAGATAATTTCTATTTCACATGGTGTAAATTCTTTTGTTATTTCTAGTGATTCCTTGCACTTCTTTATATCTCTTTTTCTTATGGAAGAGTTCATATGGACTGCTGTCTGTCCAGAAAGCAGTAATTAATGATCTTAGGGCCTTAGCTCTCCTACTGCCTATTGAATGTAATAACTTTCAGATTACCTCCCTCAATCAAATATATTCAATAATATGTATGTTCTGGGGTAGAGTATTTTAGGTATGAATGAAAACTCAATGTCTTATACTTTAATCAAGGTTCTGCTATTACGAAATTAGATCGAAATGAAAAAAGATGTTCACTTTTACGTGAAATTTTACTTTGACACATGGTCTGCACACCTTTGGCATGATTTACAACTTCAGTTTCACAACATTTTGAGTCATACCTGACTATCGTGTCTTGCACAGTACAAACTGTTTATTCTATGGATTACATTGAAACATTTAGGGGATCTAGAGAAATTTTCATTTACTATTTTATGCCATATCCAACAGGCAAACCACAGAAAGCTTTTTAGTTAGAAGTGTGCATGTTTGTAGGAGCTCGAGTCTCTGGCAAACAGCTCACTGCAGCTCAAGTTTAATCAGCTCATTCTTTGGCATTTACTTGCTGCTTTCTTGCCTGAAGGGCAAACACTATCTTAATGAAGCACACAAGGACAAATGACTTTTCCAGGCTGTGATTAATTTTCACAAGCTGACTTTAATCACTGGTTAATTAATAGAAGATTTGTTGATTTACAAAAAAAGCACAGTCATTATAAGCAGTATTATATCGATTTGTTTTTCATTAATTTAATGCAGTAACAAGCTTTTATTTAGAAATTAAATGTGTTGAAATTCCATAGTAGATAGAATGATAATGTACCAGAAAAGAGTACAGCACCTAAATAACTCGTTGGGTTTGCCTGCTTGACCAAATCTTTTTGGAAGAAACAGATACCAATATTACTGTAGCTCAACTCTGTCATCCCCTCTCCCCTCACTTGAAAAAAGGATTATGACTTTTTACACTATTCATATCAATATTTTACTAATAAATGGTTAGTAGCAGTATATGACTTATACAATAGATATGGCAAAGGTCACACAGAGTTCAACACACAAATCAAACAATTTTCCCTAGCATGGGAGGGAAATAGACAATGCTTTTGTATTACTATGTGTGCTAGTTTGAAAACAAACTAGTGGGAGACACCAAGTCAGAATAACAATTTAATAGGGAAATAAAAAGAGGGGGAAAGAAAAAAAAAAACCAATAAAAGCGGATAACACTGGGTTAAACTGACAGAGTTAGGATACAACCTGGCACCCTATTAGTCAGGGTGGTGGTGGCAGTCTGGTAGAATGGTGGCTGCAGTCCTCCCAAAGTGGTGATCCTGTAGAAACAAAGGGGCTGCTCCTCCTCAGAAGGGCCAGTGGGGGGTGTCCACGATGGGATGCTTGGTTCCTCCCTCTGGGTGGAGCATCTCACAATGGGGTAATGAGTCATGAGGCAAAGTGTTGATTAGGCTCATTAACAGAAGATAGTCCGGAGGGAGTTCTCTCTGAGTCAGGCGGCAGGACAATGATGGGCAATTAACAGAAAGATAGTCTGGGGGGAGGAGGCAAGGAAACATTGCCCCACCTGGTTTCAACAGCTCCTGAGGATGGTAACAGAATACACTGCAACCCAGGACACTATGCCAGGAGCTGGAAATTGTTTAAGACCAAATTTTATAAACTGAATTTAACAACGTAAGTTAAACTATTGATTTCTTCATGATATTATGACAAAAATCACAATGTAGATTCTACAAAATACATAGTAATTGGTTTAGATCTGCTTGATGAGGTACCCCATCATGATGTAACAGGTGAAACCACAGCCAGAATCTGTGACAAGAGTCTAAAGGCAAACAAACTTAGATTAAAAGCAAAATGCTAACTTTTAACAGTTATGGAGCAATTAGTCTAGGAGATTTGTTGACCTGTCATCCATTTTCTTTAATGGGAAGATAACTGCCAGTCTGGAAGACTTAAAAATTTTGGGAATTCTGTATGAGCACAATGCAGGGAATGTACTGGCGACATGGTCTATACAAAACAGATCAGAATAAAGGAATTTCTGGTATTTTCTGGACATGAAATCTATTAATGTTGAAGCCCATTGAAGTTGCCTGACAGATGACACCAAATATTTTTGGCAGACTTCAGTACTTAATAGAATCAAATGAACATTGCTTATGATACTGATACAGACACATTTTATCATAGTTTATACTATATTAGATTACTTAATAGACTTTCTCTCTATTCACCATTTTATATTTATCCATTCATTTTTTGTGCTGTAAAAAATCCAACTGACATTGATAGAAGGCATACAGTACATATAGCGCTGTAAATGGAATTTATTCTCAAAACAGTATTTTCTTTTGCCCTTTGCAAACAAATATTCTCCTTTCCCTTAGAGATAGTGGGGGAATTGCAAAACTATGTGATTTTTACCTACATAGCTGCTCATAGTCTGGGGCTTTTTTTTTTGTTTTTATCATGCTGCAGAGAAATGTATAATTCACTAATATTTCATGTACATAAAGTCCCATTCGTTTTATGACACTTTAAAGTGTCACATTGTAGAAACTGAAGTATTCAAGAAAAACAATTATGTAGATTCAATGTTTGCATGCTGAACTCTGGGACAATTTTGACTTTAGCTTTTGACTCTTCAGTCAAAGGGGATAATGCTCACTTAGTGACATTATACCTGGGATTCTTCTCCACAATACCACTTTTCTACCAATGGCAGCAGCAGAAGGCTGAAAATGCAGTTTATTACATACTCTGTGACAGCAAATTTGAATAGCCTTTGTTAGAGAGAGCATTACACTTCCACTGGGCACTATGCACAATACTATTACATAATGAAGCATCAATTAAAATGCTATTAAAATAAGATGTTATCCTGTTGTCTTTTCAATGATGTTATCTTGGCACTTCATCTGCCTAATGTCATCAGTTAGCATACTAGACTCAGTGCTATTAAGGTTAATGTGCAACATGTTTATAATGTACATTTGTGTGTCATAACATATGTCAAACATGAAACCTGATCATAATAATGATAATGGACTCACAAAGGAATATACAAAGAATAAGAAAAATATGTGAACTGACTCTTATCTGGAAGATTGTGTTGGCATTCAGTCAAGTGTTTGATACTTTCAAACATCGTCTAAGAGCAAGGTAAATAAAACTGAAATTGGAATGGAGCTTGAAGAAGTCTGTAGAGAGATATGACAACAGACAAATATATTCAGGGCCTAACTTTGTTCTAGAGTCCTCAAGCACACCTCTAAATGCCAATGGATAACATTTTGTTACAGTCCTCCCACAATAATTCACTGAGAAGCCATTTTTCATTACAATGAATAGTAAAAGTGCCATCAGGTGAATTTCAGAATGTGGAATACAATGTCTAGCTAATGATAATTACTGCACAGCCCACATTTTCTGTCAAAAGTATACTGTGCCTACTGAGTTAATAGTTTGATTCAAGTACTGTTGGAATAATTATTTAAAAGCATTGCAGACAAAATTCACATTTTTCTGTTTTCAAGACCACCTACAACTGAGATAAAAAACTGAACTAAAAAGGCACACGAGTTTAAAGTTGCTGTCACTTCTTCTATTTGTGTACATGACACATTGAAAAATAACTTGCTGTCTTACAGCAAGTCAAAAAAAAATTTTTACACATTTCTCCAACAGCTATAATCAATCAAAACATAGATTTGTAGTCAAAAGATTAAGCTCTTGATACATTTGAATTTTTTTCTATTGTAATAAATCTTTCAGTAAAAAATGGATACCTCAGCATAGTCTTTGGTGAAAAACAATCTGGAAAACATCATTTAAACTGCTAGCCGACATAATGATCAAATACCTTATCTAGTAACAATATTTAAACTAGTTAAGATCTAAATGTAAGTATTTATTTTTTAAATTCCATCTGTTATGGAAAGAGATTCTATGCTGATAGGGAGTTCATTGAGAAAAATAATACCCCCTAGATACATTTACTTGTAAACAGGAGTGTCAGATTTATTTTTAATATAACATTATCTAAGCAAATCTGGCAAGATATTCATCCTTTTTTCTGTTTTTTGGGGTTTTTCTTTTTTTTTCTTTTTTCCTTTTTTTTTTTTTTTTTTTTTGGCTTTTTAGTTGGTTGCTTTCAGTTTTTTTAGTTTTGGTTTTTTGGTGTTTTTTTTTTTTTTTTTCCAATCAGTGAATGAAAACTTTAATCTCTTAGGAAATTATGAGTAAGAAGGTGACGATATGTTCTCAGCTTGCTCAGTCGTTCAGCTCACCATTCTGTGCCTTAGAAAGCCCCGAGCTGCCTGGAGAGATGGCACGGGCAATCCAGTGACTCAGTGGCTCCAAAATGCAGCAAGTGATAGCTGTAAAGCTAATGTCAGTAGCAGAAGCAAAGAGGTAGAAATACAGCACAAACTCTGTGCCTCAATCCTGTTTATTTATTCCTCCTGTCCTGAGAGAGAGACAGAAGTAGCTGTTCACAGAAGGGGGGCCAGAGCAAGAGGGGGCGGATACGCTCCGCTCGCCTTTTATTCGGGGGAAGGGAAAGGGGAGAGCTAGGGGTGGACCCGGGGTAACCAGCCAATCGGACTCTGCTTCGGGGGAGTCCGTGTTACTTTTAAGTTTTCACCCGTGCTCAGAACAAAGGGGATTCAGAACACATGGTTGAAAAAAGTCTGGACCTGTCTGGCCAGTCCCAGGGCGGTGTTGCACCTAGGGGGCAGGCAGCAACAAGAAGGAGGTGATAAAATTAGATCTGACAATGACTTTTCATTTAAATGAATTTGAACAGAAAATTTAGAAAAATGCATGCAAAAAAGGGTCATTAGTATACTGTTAGTTCCTGCTCCCAAAGGAGTAGTGGTAACATTCCCACTGCTTTACCTGGGAATACAAGAAAAAGATAAACGTGATGTCTGAATTCTAGTTAATTCAATATCTTCAATGAAGTGCCTGGCAGTGTTTGACATGTTTGTGAGACAATCACTCAGTTCCATTGTTATCCAAAGGAACTTTTGTTTTTAATCCATTGCTTTAATGTACTCAAAAAGACATAGCTTCCTGTATCAAAACATCATTATATTGCTCACTGTGAGTCTCTAGAACTAGTATTCATTAAAGGAGGAAATCAGACATATGTGAAGCTTTTGGGTCACTCCATCTTCAAAATAAGAGATAACAAATTGCTACAACAACCCAGGCAAGATATTTTTTAGACCATCATTTTCACTCTTGAAACACTGAAGAAAGGAGCTTGATAAGCAAAAGAAAAAGCCAAACCCCTCAATCTACCTGAATTCACTGACCCTGAATTCACTAGTAAAGCTTTCACAGGGTTTATCTTCCTTAAATTTCTCACTTGCTAGGATAAATCTCTTCTGTACTAAGACTAGAAATTACTACGACTAGGAATAAAATCTAACTGTATAATTAATTAATATATGGATTGGTTTATCTCACACTGAAATAGACATGAATTGCCTTGTTGAAGATTTCCAGTGTTGCCATCTAGGGAGACAAGATTGATGGCCAAGGTAAATTTGATATCTCACTTACATGTAAAAAGTTATGCAAATCCTACTCTTAGTATTTTCAATAAGGTGAACTTTCACCTGAAACAAATTATTTTAGAATCCGAAATATACATCCTTGTTAAAATGAATGTTTTATAAACCTTTAGAGATTTTGAATACTTTTACAAAATAGAAATATAACTTCAACAGGAATACATTTGTAACTGTCATAACTGAAATATTCATAGGACATGTACAAAAGACACTCATGTTTTGTGTCAATAAAACTGTCTCGCAATTGCTTTTCAGAACCAAAAATCTGAGACTGTTGAGCACTACTACTCAAGGACTTTAGAGCTGTTAACCTCAATGAAGATATGCTGTACAGGCTTTGTTGTAGTTCAAACAGTGATTCTTTGCTTTCTATAAGAAAATGTTATGATACAATATGAATAGCTGAGAGAACACTAATCTGATTCTAAGTTTTAACCTGCATCAAGAGATCCCTGCCCTAAGTAACACCATTACAGACACAAGAGAGCTAGTACGGTGTCATAGGTTAGCAACCATAGTCCCAGAAGTGATGTTCTTGCTAAGGGGTGCTTACAGCTTCCTCTGGGAACTGGTAGAACCTATCAGCTGGCCAGTTTGAATATGGACAATTCTCTAAGCCACTTAAAGTTGTGACCACCTCTGTGATCCACATTTAAGAATAGGCAAACTCCCCCTCCAAGCTCTCTCTCGTTTCCGGCGCTGGCACAGGTGGCTGCGGGCCCCGTGTGGGGGCCCTGCTTTTGCTCCAAACGGGAAAGGAGAAAGCCTCAGTTCCTAGAGATGCTCCCAGAGATAGTCCTAACGATGAAGATGATGAAGACCTTTTGCTCCCAGGGAAGGAGAAGGGCCTCTGTTTTTGTTTCTGAACGGCTCAACCTTAAAATTGTCCCCCAAAAAACTTCAAGAGTGGACCCTCGAAAGCAGTTGCGGGAAAAGCTGCAAGTCGGGGGAAGGGACTCACACGCAGGCAGAGAGACTCCTCTTCCTAAATGGACTGAACAATATTTGGAAGTGGGCGGCTGTCTTGTTGTGATAATGTTTTCATAGCATGAGCAAGAAGAGACTTCTCTTTCAAAATGGACTGAACAAGGTTATTATGGAAGTGGTAAACAGACTGAACATCTTAAGGGTTGTCTTTTTACATTGTCAGTGGGAGAAGGGAGGAAGGTGGGGAGAGGAGGAGAGTTCTGAAGGTGGTATAATTTTTTTTCTTTCCTCTTTTAGATCTGTTAATAAACTTCTTTATATTCTTTCAAGTTTGGTGCCTGTTTTGCATTTCTCCTAATTCTTATCTCACAGCAGATAAACAGTAATGAGTATTTTGGACCAAACCACTACACTAAATTGGTGTTTCTGCCCGGTTCAAGCCGAACCCGCGACATACGGATTTTAGGATATAGAATACTATGAAATAATGTTTTAAATTAGCATTAATGAAGAAAACCCCCAAGAAACAAATGTAAATTATAGAAGAGAGAATTCTCCACCTGGCACTTCACAGTAACCATGATCAGGAACTGTCTTCAATCCTCTGGCAAGTGAAGGAGAAAGAAGAGCTCCCAAATGCTTTGATAATTATCATTATCTTTTTTAATACATACTCATCTGGAGTTTGTGCCAGCAAACATTCATCACCCATCTGTGGCCATGCAAAGAAGTTATCATAGCCTAAAAGCTGGTGCAATACACTACTGGCTGTGTGACAGCTGGTTGGAAGACAGACTGCATAAAAATCTGTGATCAGAGGATGGAACCCAGGAGTTTAACCTACAAATCTTCCCGAAGCTGTTCTGTAACTTGCCATGGCAGATCAATGAGTTTACTTGTAATGAACTGGCTTTCCATCAGGCTTTGCATTTTGTTAAACAGAGTGAGCTCTAGGAATTCAAGGCTGTGGACACTCAGATTATTAATGAATCCGAAATCAAAGTAAAATTTTGGGGTTTATTTAATGAAAAATATGATTACAATTGTCATATTGATCCTACATGCCTAAAATGTATTTTTATTAAACTGTAACATACAACAAAAATTTTATTTTTATCAAAACAAGAAATAAAAACTGGGGTGAATTCTGAATCCTTATTTTGCACAAATTCATTAGCAATTTCAAAGAAACATTTAAACATATGTCTCGGTTTTGGAGACAAAACTTCAGGAGGAAACACTCCAGAACGAGCGTCTCCTCCAAAGGGAAAAGGGCCTCCCCTTTTCCTCCATCAATGAGACAAACGGGTGACAAGAAGTGAAAGTGGGAAAAACAAACCAAACTGTTTATTGACACACAAACAAAACAGGGTAGAATAGGATAAAAAAAACAAAAAAACCCCCAACAAATTCCTGGAGAGAGATCAGACGCCTGGGCTCGGACCAGCCGGGGCCATCCTGTGGGCCCACCGGGGCCACCCGCAGGCTCCCTGGACCAGCGAGGAGGGAAGGGAGGCAGTGAGGCAAGGGGGAGGGAAGGGATAAAAAAGAACAAGAAAAAAAACCAACAGAACCTTTTCCCAGCTAGCTGGAACACAAAGGAAACCCGGAAAAACAGCACAGAGCGCCCAGCACACTCCCTCCTGAGCCCTGCGGAGCCCAGAGCCCCTGAGCCTTTGGGCTGAACCGTTCAACCGCCCCCTCGGGTCCCTGGCTCCGGCCCCACCCCCAGGTCCATCTTAAAGGCACAGAGTCCTTGGGCATTGAGCGGAGGGTTAAGGAATAAAGCGGCTTCATAGCATCACCCAGGACAACATAGCATTTTCCTGATCAACCTGATCTAGGGGGTGGCATCCCTGCCTATGGTAGCGAAGTTGGAACTAGATGATTTAATATCCCTTCCAACCCAAACATTCCATAATAGCAAGAAAATAGTCAGATCTCCTGGTAAGCCTGCTCCACACACAAAAAGACAACTTCTAGGAATGATATCTTTGTATTATATTTGGCATTCCTTATCATTAACTTTGACCTAAACTAATCTCTTCCTGGACTTCTTTCATTCACTAGAGAGACATGTGTTCCTTCAAGGCAAGACAAAATAGCAACTCAGCTTTATGTGGTCTGAACCACATTGTTGGTGGAACAACGATCTTCCTTTTGTCTGCAGAGAGAGCCAAGGGAGCTGACTGATATCTGGAAATGCTTCTTCCCCACTCTCCCTCCTCTGTGTTTGGGGAGCTGAGTAGTCACCTGTAGAGTCATGGCAGCAGGGATGGACAACGAAACGCCACCACCTGCAGCCCACCTTGGGGCAAAGTTCAGTCACAAACTGTGTTTTTGGTGTCAATTCAGATGCAGAGATTAACACTATCTACAGATGTAGAACCAGTAGTTCATTTGCAGGAGCAATGTGCAAACCAGTGGGAATGACATGGAGCAACAAAACCAAGTGAAACACTGACAACTGAAAGGATCAAAGTGAAACAGGAGGGCAGCAGAAGCCCAGTCTCTTTGAACAAGTTTCTGAAGTGCTTTTCTTCATGACTATTTCCTCAGTGGGCCACTCCAACAGACAGATGTGAAGCCTCAGAGCTGTGGTGTGATCTCACCTGTGTTCACAAAACACTTCCACTATCACAGTTTGATATTTTGAAATTCTGGTTTGAGTGGTTTAACTGGAGTTATTACACTTAAATTCTGAGCATAGGATGTATTTCCACCACCTCAATATCCATTAAATACTTGCCAAAAATATAAGCATGAAAATATATTCCTTTTCCCTCTAGCAGAAACAGTAGTTTGAGCCAACACTGCACTGATTTAATATTCAAAGCAAATGATCCATTTGAAGTCAGTAGGATGTAAGTCAGCTCAAGATTTTTCAACTTGTCTGCACCACGTCTGTAAGCAATGACCACTTCCACGAGGTTTACAGCTCTGAAGAACCAAAGCTCACACAGACCCGAAAACTGTGAACCAACACCATCAATATCACAAAGTGACCTGTTTGCTAACTGCTGTCTGAAATTTCCCTGCAGAATTAACCATAAAGATTCATGACTGCCCTGAAAAAAACGTATCTTGGCAATTCTCGTAGAGCAAGCATTTCTCCCTTAGTTTCTTCAATTTTTTAATCTGTCACTTTTAAAGAGTTTTAGGTAAATCAGTTGGGTAATGATTTTATTTGAAAAACCACCAAACACTATTTTTGGTGGTTTTTTATGATAATTTAGATTTTTTCATCTCCATCTCTATTATTTTCAGAAAAAGATGATTTTATTTATTTGAATTTATGTTCATTTTTCTGTCTGTAATGCTGGGAAGATATATATATATATATATGTATATATTTAGATACATTTTATAACCTAACTACCTCAGATTTCTTAGCTTATATTTCTTCTTCATGATGTTCATCAGAGGTAAAGGGTATCTTTCTGCCTTGATTTAGAAAGGTTTTTGTTTTTAGCAACATAAAAATCATCACATGTCAACAGAAAAACAACTTCATATTAAAAACTAGAAAATGAGCAATGTTCTGTCAAAATATCTATGCTGGGACGTTTTTGAACGGCAGTTGAAAAACTAGAAAGTTATTTGTTGTCTTATGACTGTCAAGACATGTCTGCAGGGAGACATGTCAAGAGACAGGCAATTCACATTGCTTGAATATAGTAATATCTTCAACCTTATTAGTCAAAGGCAGAATGCTTTTTGCTGTCCTTCAAATATTTTGTTTATGATTTACCTTCCTTTTCCCTTTTCTCATGGATGAGGTAAAAAGCCTAAAAATCTTAGTTTGAACCTTCGTTATATTTTTAGCAATATTGATTAAGCCCTCATTGCCTTTGTAAATAGAATGCCACAGTTCTTCTACCACACAGATTTCTACTTTTCTTTTAGTGCTATCTCCAGCTTTGAAGACTGTGTTCAGTTTTGATAACCTCCTCTCAATAAAGTGATGTTGCACCATAACTTCATTAAATTTTATCAGTAGTAATCTGGATAATCTTCCAATATGAAAATAGTTTATTTTAATTTTTAAATTTCTATTTACATATTTTTAACTCTAATTTTCACTAAGATGTTAGTATTAAAAAATCGAAAATTATCCTTACCCTAAGTGATTACAGATATTCTAGAATATATCACTGTGAATTACTTTAACTCTTCCTTTAGTTGTAGACTGCAATTATTTACAATGAATTCCATTGTCATATGTTGTCCTACCATCTGTTTTCAGGGCATGAGGTCTCATCCTTTAGTTGAATCTGAAGTAACTTATATCTAAATAAACCTAAGAGTATAAGATCCATCAACCTGAAAGACAGAAAGAAACAAGAGATTCAACTTAGTGACACAAAGTGATAATTGAAATGGAAAAGTAAATTTTCATTCCTGTTTTTTTTTTGAGTTATATTTTCCAATTTTGGAGGTAATAAATTTAAGACATAAAATTTAATTTTAATATATTTATTTTTGCTTATCCCTAAGCATCACTTACAGGTCATTTTGAGAACAGGATACAGTTTGGCCCTGGAAAACAACTTCTTATCTCTGAAATGTACCTAAAACTTTTTAAAATAAAAGTTTAACTTTTGCTTCCTTTATTCTCTTTAATACTGAAGATCATTGTACAAAACACCTTCCTATTGAAGATGTATGATTGGGAAGGCTTAAGAAAATTTTAGACAGGTACATCCTGCAATATCATTTAATTGTGTTCTCTTGTGAAGGTATTTTAATTATAATTGCCCAAATACAAACAATCAAGGTCATATGTTGCTGGCAAGAGCAAACTCTCTGCATAATGTTTCATAGTTGGCAACTTTCTAGGAACATTCCATCAATAAAACATAATGGTTTTCCTTTTTCCCCCCTCAATTTCAACATTAAAATAGACTAATGAAAACATTTAGATAATGAAACATCATGCATATATATAATTTTAAACTACCCAGAGGTAAAATAAATAAAAATTTTTGATAGATTTTTTTAGTTTCTCTATTAAATTAAAACAAAATCCTAAAACAGAATTGCAAAACAAAGTTCTTTTTAAAGAAAAAGTACAACCATACTCATATGAAAATATGCTTATATATAAACATAAAAATTTTGTGAGATATCCACCTAAAACAATGACACATAAGTGTAATGGTTTGGTCCAAAATACTCATTACTATTTACCTTCTGTGAGATAAGAATTAGGAGAAAAGCAAAGCAGGCACAAAACTTAAAAGAATATAAAGTTTATTAACAGACCTAAAATAAAGAAAAA
>NW_008246057.1:7021603-7122023 GCF_000691975.1 Corvus brachyrhynchos | reverse complement strand
TGGGGGGGTTTCCCCGGCGCGCACAGGCCCTTCAGCTCCAGGATGGCCGTGGCCCGGCCCGGCCTGGCCCGAGCAGGGCCTGGGCCGGGCCCGCTGGCCCCCGCACGGCGCCCGAAGCCACCTGTCCCAGCTCCGGAAACAAGAGAGGGCTCTGCCCGGGGTTTGTCTATACTTAAGTGTGGATCACAGAGGCAGTCAGAATTTAAGTGGCTAAAAACTTACCCATATTCAAATTGGCCAGCTGATAGGTTCTGTCAGATCACAGAGGAAGCTGTAAGCACCCCTCTGCAAGAACATCACTTCCGAGACTATGCTTTGCTAACCCATGACAATGAGCTATAAAATTTAAACACTTTACTGAAAGATTGTTATATGTAGATTAATGTGACGTTTTTACATTTTGCTGATGTTTTTGTATAATTAGAACAAAGGTGAATTGTAACATTCAAAATGTAACACATGATTAATAACTACTTCCAACTATTTGGATTATTATGGAAATATTGCAATAATTGCAATAATTATGATCGTGATTAAATCATTAACTTTAATAGATTAAGGATAATTTAGAATAATTTCATTCCATGAGTCGGTTTTTTGTATCTATGCAATTGCAGACAGAAAGAAAGATCTTTATAGGTTCAAAGATTTCACCTTGAATCCTAACTACATCAGTGGTATAATTCAGAACTTTTGAATGAAGATGGAAACAGTATGTTTCATTATAATAATTTGTAAGACTCTTTGATTTTCCTATGAAACTTTATGACAACCTTACATATAATATGGATCACTATAAGAATGTCAAATTGGAAACACCTCTCAGCTTTGAACTTCACAAACAATTAAAAAGAGAATTAAAATATGTTTTAATATGACACTTCTCCTTCATATACCCATCCCTGTACCACAACAAAAATACATCCAAAATTGAAATATGTAAGTTTTAAAGTAGAAAACCTAATTATTGAAGAACCTAGTATTCAATTGAAAGTCCATTTCAAGAGATCTTCTCAAGAAAAAGATGTGAAGTATCTCTTATCATAGTAAAGCTAAGAAGTGTGTGGCATATAATGGAGAACTCAGTTACACAGCACTTATCTTTTCAAGAACAATACTCATTGTTGTAAAGTATTTGAACCTTGATAGTGTGCCCCAGCCAAACCATTTTTAGTTATTTTTACCAGAGCCCTCAGAGTGGGACCAGGCTGGAATTACCCTCACTGGTTTCACCTGGCCTTTCCACCTTCAGCTGCAGCACATCAGCCCCAAGAGGGTTTTTAAGCTCCAGTCTGAAGGTTTGAGGGGAGAGGTGGGGTAGGTTTATATTTGCTCTCTGTCTTTTGCTGTCTTGTTATTTGGATTTCCTAGACTAACTTGGCTGCTGATCACTGGATGGGTTTTGTTGCTGTCATCATCTCCATGCTGCTCACCTCGATCAGGAGTCCCATCTGTTAGAGCCCTCAGGAATTCGTTAAGGACTGAAAGCTGTGCTAAATTGGAAATGAATTGGAAAAGAGGAAGCTGAAAGACTAAATACCAAGACAGCAAGGAACAGATGAAAAAGACTGTGCTGTACTGGATTAAAACCAATCATATTTTCAGAAAAGTGCATGCAGAGCTCATGGACAAAATAGAGGGACCAATCAAGCAATGTAAGATCTCATGCACAGCAGTTGTAAAATGTATATGTACTGTATTATGGATAAGTTGTAAAACTATAAATAAGTAAGATGTATAGGTAGTATGATATGTGGAAGTTATAAGTTATAAAGTGTATAAGTAAGTGAACTGTATAAGTAAGCAAAGTGTATAAGTAGGGTATTACATCAAAGTTGTGAGATGTGTGAGTGGAGTGTATTTTAAAAAATAAGCTTCTATGTAATCATATTGATTTGTTGATCAGAAGGCATGAGTTCCTGCAACCCATCATAGTTTTCAAAACTATTTTTCATTAATGGGATATTATTAATGATAAGTATTACCAAAAATATAGCTAGCATTCATTTAATCACATGCATCCTCTGTTCTATAATGTTTCTAAAAATACTCTGCAATGTGCTGCTGTTTTATTTATTGCATGGTTAAACTCCATGTAGAAACAGACTTTTTTTAGTATGGAAGACATGTTGATCTTTAAAAATTCCAAATTATATTTAGACAATATAATGTCCTCAAATTATCTCCTTCATCTTGCCAAAATTTCTGGACATGTCCTATCTCTGTAATGACTTCCAGGTGCAAAGGGCAGAAACAAAGTCCATATGCAGAGAAGCATGTATGCCAATTTTCTGGTTTCTTATGGTTTTCATTTTCCACCCTTTCTCTGCATATCTATATTATGATTCAAGATCAGTTCTAGCCTCTGTTGTTCACTCAGTCTTAAGCCTAGGAAAAAAAATATATTCAGAAAATAACACTGACAGTGATTTTAAAACTTTCATAATAACATTATTAGAGAAGACTAAACACAATTCATCTGTGATGCAGAGCCTTTCCTCTTTAATTTGCCAGTCTTAATCTAACCCAATTCAGTAATGCCTCACAGTCAATAGTGTCTGATGAGTGTTTGTTGGCCTATGAGAAATGAAAAAATGGGCTATTTTAGTTGCTTCTAGACAGAATTCCCCGTTGCAGAAAAACGTACTAAAACTTCACGGGCAGCCTTCAATGGAAAGATAAGGACAACTAAGCATTTAGAAAAAGGGATCTGCTGGCCCTCAATAATGCTTCCAGGCAGAATTTGAAATATTTTGGTATATATATTGGTCTTTGTATCAGTAGTACCTTTTTGGTAGTGCTGCTGCATATAGATGCAACATCTACTCAGAGGACTTTCGCAAATACTAATACAATTCCCTTTAAAATTATATAAATTTATAGGGAATGTTGATTTTATTGTAGAAATTATTAGAAAGCATCTGAATCCAGTTAGCAAGAATAATAATGTTCTTTTTGACAGTAACGTCCCTAAAATACATTTAATTTATTAAGATTTTGTCTTGCATCTGCCTGTGGTTGTTGTTCCATAGCAATTTAAGCAAAAGACATCTGAGTTCTAGAGCATGCTCTCTGTTAGCCCTCAAATGACACTGTCAGCTTTTTCCACTGTTCTGGCATAGCCTGGATTTGTGAGTGTCTGTGTGGCCACATACTGAAGCAGATGGTGTGACTGTTCTGGGTCAGATAATTATCTCACAGGGCTAGAGAAGCTGAGCAGCCCTACCTGAACTACATGTGGGGGTTTGACATTACCACATTTTAGGATGGGATATCTCCTGCAATTGTAACCCAAACTACAAAAGAAAATGTGCTGGTGTCTGGGTTTATTTTGGTATTTTGATCACTTGATTCTGTAGTCAAACTGGGCTGGAGAATGAGATAACCCTGTATAATTTTATCATTAAGCAAATGCTTAATGATACCAAATACTCATGTAAATTTGCATGTAAATATTTGACTTGAAACCTAACATTCATTTTACATTTTTATAAATGTGAAACACCAGGAGTTACTGCTCTGAACTGTTACCTTTACTGACTAGAGTGTTTTTAAAGAAAATCATTACATTTTCAAAATAGAAAAACTAGAGAAAAAAAGAAGCCTTTGTGTTCCATACTCCTTTTTTTTTTTTTTCCCCCAAGAAATCTTGTTTTAAAGTCATAGTTTTTAATTTATTACTAATGGATACTCAGAGAACTTATTGCAATCCATTTCTTGTTGACCAAAATCTGCAAAATAAAAAATAATCTCTAAGACTTCCTTCACTGAAGAGATGACAAAATATTAAAAACATTCAGTAGATAATGTGGAAATGAATCTTACATAAAATATAATTAATGAAATAGTAAAAAAGACATATTTCATATTTTTATATGTATGAGTATGGATACATGCATGAAACAATGGATTTGAATAAGTCTAAGTAGGTAATGTGGTCAGGTGAAGGAGATTTGAAATGGTAGGTTAAATCAGAAAATTAAATATTTGTTCTCTCATTTTTGTCTTCTCCTTTGTTTTATAATTGACCATTTCTGTTATCCTTAATGAAAATATTAATATGTCTGGTATTTACAAGCAGTCTTAAATTCTCCACTATGGAGTTCAGTACCTTAAAGTAATATGAATATAAACACTTGAACTCCCTGCTGCATTCCATCTAATCCATTCATTATTCCTTTTCACTGTTGTTTGAATCTCTTAAATTTTATTTTCTCTCTCAGAGATGGTTTGCTATTTTGAAGGAAAGTTGACTGGGGGATGACGATCTTAAGAAAGAATTCACACAGATCCTATTGTTAGGAAACAAATTTCTTTTGTTTACAGTACATTTATTTGGAATTGTCACACCAGCATTGGCACAGCTGCAGATTACATAGTGATGTCAGGAAAGATGACAAAAACAATAGGCTTAAAAGATAAAAGCTGGTAACATCAAAATTCTCTTACCTAGCTTTGTTACACAGACCTAAAGACTTTGCAAATAAAAAAACTGACAAGCTATTGTCTACTGTTATTAAGTAGATATTTTTTCTTAGAAAAGTTTAAAATGTCCATTTTCAATTAATTATAACAATATTTTTGTGATTAAAAAGCACAATGTTTGTAACTCACTATTATTATTGTTTTATAAAGGTTATTACATTAAATATTCTTATGGCTTTGAAATAGAGATGATGCTTAAGTTCCCTGCTGGATTTTCAATGTTTCATCTATTAACATGTTTAGTAATCAATGATCTAGACTCCTCTGCACTGTATCAAAACAAAACAAAAAAAACTAACTGGAAATGGTAGTCCCTGCTCTAGAGAGCTCATGGCAACTAGACAGGCCAGGTGGTCAAGTGAGACAAATGGCTGTGGTGGTACTCAGGGTGGTGGCAAAATGGCCTGATCAGGCAGTAGCCTCAGCTTGACACCTGGCCAGACATTTTCCATGCTTGCTGTAATGGCCATGAATATTTCATTCCCTTTTTAAAATAATTAAACTTTTGCAGAGGTCACCTGACTTTAGTGACATTTAACCTCTCAGTCATTTTAAACTGTTGTAGTAATCCAGAACCAATCTATAAATCATATCACCCATTATATTAATGTCATTATTACTTCTACCAATTATTATCTGTTATGGTGCAAATGGATTGCAGTTTGGAGTAGTCTGCTTGTATGTGGCAACATCGTGTTCTAACCAGATGTGAATTTTAGGCCATACAAAAAAATCACATATTTATGTTCACCTAGTTTTAAAAAAAATAGAAAATGCTGTGGTTCCATCTATTTTGTTTAATTTTTTTTTAAATTTATATCTGATTAGTTGTAAGTAATATCAGCAGCTATAAAACTTTTATTAAACTCCATTGTTTCTCTAAAGAAAATGTAGTAAAGTAAAAGATGATGTTTATTAACACAAAAAGATGATGTTTATTAACACACAAACACAAATATTTCCCTTATCTAAAAATATAGATGAAGCTGCCTAGGAAACTTGCATTAGTACATTTACTCTTATTACAAGGTAAATTTTGTCACTAAGAAACTTAGTTTTTTGCCTGCAGTGACATTTTTTACTTCTTGTTTGTCTTTCTTTTCAATGAATATTTGTTAGCTAAGTCAGGTTTACAATCACTGGGAAAGGTATCTGAGAGGAAACACAGAGATGTTTCATTACTAATGTGTTTTCAGAGTTTCATGACTGTTGCAATTTATTTATTTCTCATTTATCTCTTTTATCTCTTGGTGTTTTCTTAGCTCAGACATTCCTATGCACAGCAGTGAAGCGAATCTCAGCACATCAGCCTGAGACTGGTGTGTTACACTGATCAGCCAAAATTTACACACTGCTTTATGCCTTTACTTTCTTTCCCTTCTCTTTTCCAAATACTCCTTTATGCAGAAGCTAACAGTGAAGACATAATCATTAAAAGATCAAATAATATAAAAGAAAGTTATTGTAAGTGATCACTAAAAACCAGAACCACCTTGGCTTCTTCTTTCCCAGGAAAATAATTTTTTAAATATTACTCCATTTTCAGTAGTTCTCAGAATCTGTGAAACATTTTTCCTGTTTCTATTTTTCTAAGAATTCTTGAAAAATATTTTTAATTCATTCTAACTGTACATTTTTAAAACACAAAATTAGCTATAGGTAGAAAAAACCCCACTTTTACTGTGATCAAATTTGAGAGGTAAATCTATTCTCAATGTAAAAGAATATAGCTAGCAAATTGGAAACTTGTCTCATAGTTTCACACTATTTAAACAAAATTTAATTTTGAACACAAACTTGCATATGAAACACATTTTAAAATATTAAAGATATTTAAAAATAAACTACTTAGAGTAAACGTTTCAGTCTTTTTGACCTGGAAAAGAGATAGGCACCCAAAAGCTTAAATGACTTTTGACAAGTGAGATACTGAGGAAGATAAAAGCATGATGCTGCCCTGTAGGGAACAAGAAAATGGAAATGTTCCCTATAACTCTTCAATACTAAATACTGTGTAAGACCAAGAGCTATAATGTAGGAAAGGGATTTTGTGTGTGTTCCTAGGAGGTGACATTGCATTATATGAATGTAAGAAATTGTTATATAAATGGTCATGAAATGAATAAGCAAAAGAAATTTGAATCATTATTTTGCTATCTTACTGTGGAGGTAAAATTCAAGAGTAGGGGCTCTGCTATCACCTCTAAATCTAAAAATTTGGAATGAAATGCTGTGGTGGGCTCTTTTCAACAGTAGTCACTGTGGTGACTTCTGAGAAATGATCTCTATCATGCTTGTCTGAATAGAGACCATCATCTTTCCTGCAGAGTACCACCTGCTCTCCTCTGCATCTCACCTTAGAATTTTCGATACAAATAGTTTTCAGGGACCCGTTACAATCTTATGCAAAGTTTGCTGCTTCTCTGGCTTTCTCTTGGAGGGATTTGTGGAGCAGGAGTTCCACAGGAACCATTTTTTCCTCACTTATATTTTCCTTTTCTGGCTCCACAGCCTCCAAAGAGGGGCGCCACTCTGAGGCAGCTCTCCCAGACCCATTGACAGCTCTGTCCTTTGGGCCCTGGGAAGATAGGGGTAAAGTGGAAGATTTTTTTGTTTATATTTCAGATTGCTCTTTCTCCCTGAAGCAAAGCAGGAAAGGATGCTGGCAAGCTTTCTGACATCAAGTCAGTGAATAACTGCTGTCTCAAAAAATAGTAAAACTGTCAACTAAAAAGCCATCAGAGGGAAGTCATCAGTGAGAAAGTGCACCCAATTTCTTGTTGGGCTGAAAGACTCCTTTTCAAAGATGTTGGTCCTTGATTACCTTTCAACAGACAGAGTCTGTGGAGTGCTTCTGCAGAAACAGCTTCAAACAAATAAACAGCCAAACAAGCACTGACTCAAGAAAAAACAGACTTCAACTGACTAAACAGAACCAATCATGAACAGTTTGCAGTTCTCCAATGAAAGAGCACGTGAGGCAACACACTTGAAGAATATACAAACAATAAATGAAAAACAAACTAAAAATAAAGATATTTTTAGGAATTAAGGAATGCAGAATGTGCTGGGTTTTGCTGGGATAGAGATAACTTTCCTAATTGTTGCTATCATGGGACAAAGTTTTGGATTTGTGCTGGAAACAAGAGTTGATAGCACAGGGATGTTTTTGCTATCACTGAGCAGTACTTGCACAGGGTCAGTGATTTTTCTGCCTCTCACCCACCCCATCAGCAAGGAGGATGGGTGTGCACATGCAGCTGAGATGGGGCACAGCCAGGACAGCTGACCCCAACTGACCGTGGGGTATCCCTTGCCATATGATGTTGTGATCAGCAATAAAAGCTGAAGGGAAATAGAAAGGCGAAGTGGAGGGAGGACACTCTTGGAGTTATGGCATTTTGTCTTCCAAGGTGACTATTATGCATGATGGAGCCCTGGTTTCTCAGGAGACTGAACACCTGCCTGCCCATGAGAGGTGGTAAATTAATTCCTTGCTTTGTTTTGCTGGTTTGCACAGCTTTTTTTTTTTTTACCTATTAAACTGTCTTTATCTCAGCTCATGAGTTTTCTCACTTCTGGTTCTTTCCCCCATCCCACCAGTGACTGAGCAAGAGGCTGTGCGGGGCTTAGTAGTTGCTGGCTGAGGGGAAGAACAACACAGAGGGGAAGAAGGAAAACCTAACTTCAATGGAAATACAATCTAATTAGCAAAAGAAAAATGTATAGAAATTTCAGAAGTCAAGATGAGGAGAGAAACTCAAGATATATATTTAGAATATTTTTAGTATGTAAGGATGAGTCAAAAATAATTTCAATTTGGTAATTTTAAATAAAAATTCTCAAGTGACCATGATATACTACATTTTCAACAACCTGTTTTTGCCTGTGAATCTGCCTTGTGTCTCTGAGATGTTGATAAAATCTAGTTTGTTTTCACTATACTAAATATTCAGCTGAAATTCCTATTTTCCCCCCATGTTTATTCTCTCTTTACAAGTCTTTTAGCTACTATGCAAACACAATTAACTTAGAATTTTTGAAAACATTTTACTTTAGGAGCTCCCAATGCCTAACTCTTGCCTGAGAATATTATTAAAAGTGGATTAAAAGTTTTCTATTTAATTTCTAACCAAAGTGAAACAGTTAAATGAACATTCACTTATTTATATATTTACCAGTATGTGGTACTTCCATTTTCTGTGAAGTGCAGACATTCTTCTTGCATATACCTATCTAGTGAGTCATTTGTTGAATAAAACCTGAATAACATACAATGTAATAGAAACTATCAAAATGCATTTCAATGAGCTCTTGATAAATGCAATGTTCCATTAATTATTGTGTTTCTTTTCTATAAGGATGTACTAATTAAATGAATAGTACCATACATGCAACATCACAGATCTCATAAAAGTAATGTAACATGCATTATTTTTCAGTGTTTGTAGTTTTCAATAATACAATGACTGAGAATGCTGTGCACCTGATTCCTAGTCTTCATTTACTGATGACATGAACTTTCAAAATTATGTTTCCCATCACAATTTTTCTTTTTCAATATGATCCTCTGCATGCAAATATAAATTTTCAAATTAGAGAATTGGTTGTACTAGTGAACTAAAATATGCTTGATTGATGTATCTAATAGTCTTTGTATTATGCAGTATTACAGTTACTTTTCATTCCCATCATTAATTAAAATACAAACAATAAAACAGTCAGTAAAGAAGCAACAAATCATACTAACATCCTGAATATATACCTACAGTGAGAGTGAAAATAAACAATAGAGTTTTGGCAGCTAAGAGTTAACTTCAGAAGCCCCTAAGTTATTTTTCTCATGTTTTCAAACTGAGTTTCACAGAAGAACATTTTAGGAAGGATGAAGAAAGATAGTTTTAATGGCATTTCCATATCAGATATTCTCATTTTCCAGAATATCTGATCCTGCAGGATACTGAATATATTTGGTGATAATCAGCCTCGTAACTCTCAGGGAAATACAAACTGAGAGAATAGCAACTTACAGGGCTTATTTTGCATTTCACAGGATCAGGTCCTAAATGAGCTTTTCAATTCATTGGTTCCACACCAGTGCATTTTCCCATTCAAAGTTTATCGAGAACATTTATTCATATTGAAAATGGTTGCACCATAGGATGTCATGCGGCTATAGTAAATAGCAAATAGATTATTCAATTACTCTGTACCAGCAGAGACAACAAAGAATGGCAAATATTAAATAAGTTCTTTGTTGCATATGCTTACTTGTTAAGACTTCAGCAGCATTCTAAATCTGTTAACCTTTCTTGTGGTTCCTTCTTCCTTCCAGAAAGGTTGTGTTTCTGACAAATTTGACATGGGCATGATAAATGAGCTATATTTGTAGATGTTGATTATAAGACCTGGTTAACTTGCTGTCCACCATTCCTGTTATGCTAACAGATGCCTGGTAGCATAAATAAAGACAATTCCCATAAACAAGTAGCAAATGTTTTTAAAGTGTATCACCTAAGATGCTTACCGCCCCAGCACCACACAACCGATGGACTATGCATGACAAATATATGATGTTTTAAGGAACACAAAATTATATTTTCTCTAAGAAAGAAAATTTTCAAATTGATTCCAAATAACTGAATATAAATCTGCCTTTTTTCATTGTTATAGACAAATTCCACAGTTAAGCAAAATCATTAAGTGATGGTCAAATGGTGTGAAACTTGACAATAAGAAAATTTTCTTTAAACTTTAATGGATCACTCTTTACATTCCTAAAATGTCCTCCTTGTGCAGTAATAAGTGGAACTTTCCTCTGACCATACAAGCATTTTTTTCCAGATTAGAGCAAAATCCAAAAAGCAGTTAATCATGTATTTTCAATGGAACTACTTGATGTCTTATATTTTATTAGCTAGGGCTTTCAGATCTACAGACATTCATGCTCCTAAGTCCCTTTGGTGGTTTTTAACAGAGCATTTTGCTAATTTGTTTAGGCAGCAAAGGTTTTGGAAGCCTCCACTTCTGTAGAAGCCATTTGTTCTGAAAACAAATAGAATATAAGCTTTGCGGGCTGCCACCTAGTCAGGTTTATATCCAAGAGCCTATTAAGTAAAAACTTCAGGATAAATATGCAGTAAAAATATGCCAAATGGAGATAGATTTTCCCTCCAGAAAATGTCTTTTGTCAGAACAACATCACAGATCAACTTTGAAGGAAAGGAGACAGTGTGTTATTTTATAACAAAAATGGATTGTGAAAAAGACTTAAGTCTCTCATAGAGTCACATGCTCTTTAGTGCTACCCATGAAACAGTCCTTATCATAGGGACAGAGTGAGTTATTCAGAGACAGAGTGTCAGTGGAGTTCACTGAAAAGTCATTAACATGTGACAGGTCAACAGCTCATGGTAATCATGGAAGAAGATAGAATTTCATATATTCACAGAATACAAGGTTGGAAGGGGACCTCAATGATCATCTGGTCCAAACTTTGTTGTCAAAATCCCAGTCTAGGCAAAGTGGTCCAGCATCTTGTCCAGCTGAATCTTAAAATTGTCCAGTGTTGGGGAATCCACCCCTTCTCTGGGGAGATTGAGCCAATGGCTGATTGCTCTCACTGTGAAAAATTTTCCTGTTCTGTCCAACTGGAATCTCCCCAGAAGTAATTTGTACCTGTTACCCCTGTTTTTATTTGTGATTCCTTTCAAAAAGGGAGTCCTCATCTTCTTGGTAGCCATCCTTTAAATACTTTAACATGGTGATAAGGTCTTCCCTAAGCCTTCTTTGCTAAAGGCTGTCCTCTCAGCCAATCATATGACAGGTTTCACAATAGTTTGATTATTTTTGTGGACCTTCTTTGGACACTTTCAGTCTGTCCACATATGATTTATATAGCAGGGACCAAAATTGCACACAGTATTCCATGTAGGACCCGACAAGTGCTGAGCAGAGTGGGACACTTTATCTCTGTTAGTGATGCTCTTTTTGATGCAGCCCAGCATCCTGTTGGCTCTCTTTGCTGCAGAGAGTCACTGGTCACTCATATGGAACTTACTGTCTACCAGGACCCCCAGGAGCCTTTCCACAGAGCTGCTTTCTAGCTGGGTAGATCCCAGCCTGTGCTGGACTCCTGGATTATGTTTTTGCAGGTGCAGGACTTTACTCTTGTCTTTGCTGAACTTCATAAGGTACTTGTTAGCCCACTCTTCCAGCCTATCTGGGTCTTCAGGGTGACTCTCCCAAAGCACCCATTCCCCACTTGGGTATGTCCTGCAATGTTCCTCTGGGTACACTTTATGCTGTCATCCAAATCACTTATGAAGATATCAGACAGTGTTGAAATCAGTATTGACCCTAGGGGGATCACCTTGTGACATGTTTCCTATTTGCAAAGGAGCTATTAAGTTAGTTGGTATCGGACTGTCCTTGAAACTTCAGGAAAGGAAGACATTTATATAATTCTCATCAGTCATTCGTAAACAAAATAATCACAGCAGATATTTATGGAACTTGTTGAGTAAAAATTGCATTTCTTACCCTGAAGCACCATAAGATAGTATCTGGAACTGAGTGGGGGAAAAGAAAGGAGTAAAAAAGGAGAGGATGGGTTTGGGAATAAAGGATGGA
Source organism: Corvus brachyrhynchos (assembly GCF_000691975.1). Classification (NCBI taxonomy): domain Eukaryota; kingdom Metazoa; phylum Chordata; class Aves; order Passeriformes; family Corvidae; genus Corvus; species Corvus brachyrhynchos. Next base: position 7,109,906 of record NW_008246057.1, on the reverse strand, counting down.
GATGAAGGGCTGAGAAATAAAGTGAAGATGGAATACCGGTTTCCAGTTCAGCTACCCCTTTTCAAACTGTTTACTAGTACAGGCACTCTTTGAAGTCAGTCCAGTCTCCTGTGTCTTTTCTCTGCTGGTGGACAGATGATAGATTTGCCACTGTGCCCTCACACCAACTGTATCCAGCTGGTTCTCTTTCCAAATGACCTCCTAGCTGTGCCTATTTGCTGTGTATTTCTAGTCCCTTGATGTTCCATTTATTCAGTCCTGTCATCTTCTCATAATGTAAAGCTTGTGCTCTCCTGACAGGGGATGTCAGCATCAAAAATCTCTTTCTCTAAAGCATGACCAGTTGAATTTGTACTACAAATACCCTTGAAGATACAGTAAATCCATTCTATTTGTTACCCTCATTTTTTATAATCATATGGGATTTGAATATCATGATTAAGTCTGAGATTTTATTAAGACTATTTATAACCACCATAGTCAACAGTTCTGTGAAATAAAGTGTTCTGCTGGCTCTCACCACCAAATCTGTGTAGGTAGCAGACAAACGTAACCCCCACTGAAATCTTTAGTATTCAGGTCACAATACATTCTTATAGATCAGCTCAGACTGGATTTTTACATGCTCTTTTATGCGAGCTTCAGAGCAGGATTTTGGGATGAAGCATTTCAGACCATATTGTTTCAAAATCCTTTTTAACATACAAAAGTATAGAGTTTCAGTCTGTCATTTTAGTTGAAAATCATTGTGCTACAAGGTAGAGACAAAATTCAGATGAACAACAAAATGTCTGAAATGCTGAGAAGTGCTAAACTATGGATAAACCTATATAGCCTGAAAAAAGTGTCTGATTGAAATCTGAATATGAACCATTACATTTTGTGACTTTAGATGACTATAGTTAAACTGAAATGTTGAACAAAAGCTTTGATAAAACCATCATTACAAGATATGATTGATGTTAGACATAGGGTAAACAAGATAAGGTGGTTGGTGCAGAATATCAAGCCGATGACCTTGGAGGTCATTTGAAACCTTAATGATTCTATGATTCCAAGATTTTTAGATTAGTTTTCATTCAGGTTTTTAAGTAGAAATATTCTATCAAATAGATTTTACATAACTGTCACTGCTGATACTTCCATTTGGTTTTGTTGTGAAAAGGATAAGCATACATATGAACATAAAAGTAACCAGAATAATTAGCCAAATTTTGACCTGTGGTACATACAGAAACATGAGATTCCATTGGTCTGAGTGTTCCCCTTCTGCCTGCAACTGCTTCTACAGAGCTGTGACAACTGCTACACTAATCTACGCAATATTAAATGTTTTCAGTGATGAAGCGAGGAGAAGCAGAAAGAAACTCAGTGAGAGAAACAGTAGATAGATGATTAGTATGTTGCCCATACAGATCTGGTACCGACTCTTGGCTTTAAGACCTCCTTGAGGAGGCTGCAGCTCTTCATTGAGAGAGCAAAGAACTAAAGTCAAACCACAAGCATGTCTTCTTTACATACCAAAGCCTTCACTTTACAGGAAACAGTGGCTTTTTAAGTTCCTGGCATAGGTAAAATACAGTTTTGTATCACATCCCTCAAAACAATGGGAAAAGAAAACAGGTGTCTGAGGATAAACAAATCTATATGTACACATACCATTGCCCATTGCTTCTGAATAAAATACTACTTCACTTTTATCAGAAGTCATATGACTGAGTGATAAATGAAAACAAAGTTTTTACAAGAAAATGTGTCAGAGGAGCTCAATTTTTAACTACTGAGAACTTTGAGTCATTAACCACCCTTTGAACCTGGTAGCTGCATAAGTTTTCACCAACTTTATGGTCTATGTACACGGTCCATGCCTCAACAGATTGTCAAGAAGTATGTTGTTGGAAACTTCATATTGCTAAAATCAAGTGACTTCTACAGCCATCCCCTCATCCACTGAGCCAGTTACTTCACTATGGAAGCTAGTCAGATTGTTTAAACATGATTTAAACAAGAAAAATCACCTCAATAAACACATAGACCTCTGAAGTCCTAAAATGACTGCAGTATTAAATCCCATGTATGTCTCTAGTATTATATGTGACCAAGATAAATTAAAATAAAAAAAAAAGTTGTTAAATCCAAATCAATTTAAGAAATTAAAAGAAAGATTTATGTCCAAGTGGGTGCCTTGAAAATACTTCTATGCACTACAATTGAAGACTAGTTTGTATCTGAACCAAAAGTCTCCTGATTTTTTGAATGATTTTTGAGTTATCTGATATTAACTCTTGAGTTTCCATATTTAAAAATTGATAATAAGAGTTTGACCTGAGTCTGTTGGCTGAAGAAATATGTGTTTCCTTTCTGTCTTATTTAGTAAATAAAGTCTGATTTCCCTGAAGTTTCTTGGGAGCTATGTTAATCTCTTTAATATCACTTTTGCTGGTATATAATAGCTGGAAAAAATATCCCTGCCACAAGTTTCCATGGAGTTCTTATTCTTCTTTTAAAGTATTTTAGTTCTTTGCTTCTCTGTTGTTGCAAAGATGACAGTTAACTAACCTACTGTGGAAGATGAGGGCTACCACTGAAAAATAATCAGTATGATACTGAGAAGTGAAATCCAGAAAAGTCTTTGAGAATATTTCCTTTTAAATAGGAGGGTGATTCTGAGTTTTAATACAGAAATACAATTGTGCTTTTAAGAACTTTCATATTCATGCATGTTTCAGATGCATGAATAAAGGACAGTAATTTAATAAAATATCTTTATGTACTGCAAGCAATAACAATTTATGACAACTCATTTTTATTCTGTTTTAAGACAATGCTAAAATATTGCTCACAAATAAATCAGAAATTTCAGCAATTGTCTTCTAGCCCCTATTGCCCACTGCCCCTGCAATATTTGCACTACCTTCAGTTCACAGACAATAGTGTGTACAGAGATTAAATATCAATAAGAATTTTTTTCTATATTCCTCCTTCCAGCATTGTACACAGTGTCAGGATATGCATTTCAGCTCTTTTATGGATATTCATAGTTTCAGAGAAGGACTGAGATTAAGACAGCTAAAGAACAAACATTAATGACAATTAATTAACAAATAAAAATTAATATCCAGCCTCTAGCAGCCATTCTAGCTTTCAGGTGGCATCATTTCATGTAGCATAAGCATCACCATTTCTGTCCCAAAACCAGTATCCCAAACAGAGTAAGAAAGAATGGACTAACAGAGTAGCATAGTGCAGCATAGTGCAGATGGCATAGCATGGCTTTGCTTAGCATTGAATAGAGAATAGAAGTCTTCTAATTTTTAGCTGCTATTTCACTTTGTCTCATTTCCCAGGCCAACTAGGAAAAGATCCAGGTCCGAATTCACTAATACTAACTTCCTCATTACCAATTCCTGACAGCATCTGGAAAATAAGACCTAAGTGCAAAGAGGATGAATATTAAAATAGATAAAATCATTCCTTGCAGTAATTAACAGCACCTACATATGAATCAATTGTTTGATGAGCATACTGGAGCAAAAAACAAATTAATGTTTTATTTTCTGCCTAAAGGTTTTTTTTTTCCCTGCAAGAATTAGAAAATCTGTTTAGAATTGTTATTTTAAAAATAGAGTTACATTACCAAGTAGTAGCCCTGCTTTGATGTCAGCAGCAATTCTGTTTCTTTCTGTCAGAGGTAAAATAAATGAAATGCTTTTGTAATTAAATAAATGGAAACTACTCCAATTACACTAGTCCTAATGATAAGTTTGTTGCTGTGGGAAAAGCCTGATTACAAGCCACTTTCAAGTAAATAAGAATATTTGGATTAATTGAAAATGTATAGGTAAGAACGATATCCTCACTGTTATGAGAACTGCACTTCTATTTCTTCTGCAAAACGAAGAGCCTTGAGTGTTTGGCTTTAAGTCTTGCAGACTTTGTTTCTAGTATAATATTTTCCCACTTGGTTCTAAAAAACACCATTTAGAAAGAAACTGTTTAGTTTATATTCCATTTCCTCAGAGATCATGCATGTGAAATTTTTCATATGCAACATAAAAGTCAAGCCCTTGTTTTTCCTGATGGGAATCTTGCCAGATGTTGAGGCTTTTTTTCCCAGAAGAAATACTTTTTGACTGTTAGCTGGTGTGAGATTATCACAGAATAAGAATGATTAAGGTTGGAAGGGACCACAGTGGATTATCTGGGCCAACCTCCCTGCTCAAGCAGGGTCATCCCAAAGCACATGGCACAGGATTGTGTCCTGACAGTTCTCAAATATCTCCAGTGAGGGAGACTCCACAATCATCAGTACAGTACACAGTCATCAGTACAGTAAAGAAGTTCTTCCTCATATTCAGGTGGAACTTCCTGTGCAGCAGTTTCTGGCTATTGCCTTTTGTCCTATTGCTTGGATTATGCATCTGTTATTTTCTTGATGTATTAAGCAGCTGCGTTGGTTTAACATAGCCTGGTTTTAGTGAGTGGGAAAAAACTGCTTGAAACTTCTCTGTCCAGCACAGAGCCAATCGTTGAAGGCTCTGACGATGGCAGGTTACTAGCCCAATTAGAGAAGTTGGTAACGCCTCTGTGATGACATATTTAAGACAGGAAAAACCACGGGAAGTTCTCTTTCTTCTCCAGAGGGGTGGTGAGGAGGCTGCTGGGGCCCATCCCAGCGGGGGCTGCTGGGGGCCACACAGCCAGGGCCTTCCTGAGGTCAGGACCAAGCAGCCGGGGCCCTCCTGGAGCTGGGACCACATGGCCAGAGCCCCCTGAGGCCAGGACCGCACAGCTGGGCCCCTTCTGAGCCTGGAGCCGCCTGTGCAGCGCCAGTGAAAACCACAATGCCAGGGCCAGCTGTGCAGTGGCAGCAGTGACCACGTGGCCAGCAGCAAGAGACCTGGCGAGCAATTCCCCAGTGCGGAGCCCGGACGAGATCAACCTCTCAATTGCAACTCACAGACACCAACTTACTTCCAAGTCAGAGAAAAAGGAAAAGTGAGGACACGTGAGCAGAACTGACATGGCAGCACTGAGGTCAGGGGAAAAAAGGAGAGGGAGGAGGTGCTCCAAGCACCAGAGCTGAGATTCTCATGCAAGCCATGGTGAGGACTCTAATACAACAAACTGTTCCCCATAATTCATGAGGTGCATAGTGGGGTGCAGAGATCCACGCACAGCCCGTGAAGAAGACTCATGCTGGAGCACGTGGATATTGAAAAGCTATACTCTAGTGAGGAACTCAAACAGAGCGAGATAACCTTACATTGAGAGACAGAGGAAAAGAGCCTTCGCTTCCAAACTAGAACAGCTTATCCTTAAAATTTGACTAAACCCTATGAACCAAAATGACCCACGCTAGGGTGGGAAGACAGCTTGGCCCATGCAAGGGATTCACATTCCAGCAGTTTTGGGCAGGACTACTGCTTGTGGAAGTTAAAGTTTCCACGCTAGGAAAGTTTGCAGAGAACTATCTTCCGTGGCAAGGATCCCATGGCACAGCAAAGAAAACTCTTTTCTTTAAGCTCCTGAAGAAAGATTTTTAAGAAGTGGAAATACTGACCAAAACCCCGTTTTCTGTTTCCTGGCGTGGTCAGTAGAAAGAGGGAAGGACTGGGAAAGAAAGGTGTTCTGAAAGTTCGCTTTGCTTCTCATTACCCTTTTTACTTTTAATTCTGTTAATAATAAATGTTCTCTATACTGGTTAAGTTTTGAACTTAAAGTGTCTTAAAGTTTTTTTTTAAATAATTCTTAACCCATTGAAATGAAGTTTTAGTTTCTCCTTCTCTGCTTGGCTATAGCAGGGGAAAATGAGTGAATAGTTTTTCGTGGGTTCCTGGCGCTTGGCCAGCTTCAAACCGTGACAGCAACAGAACAGGGTTTGAACGCAAGGTTAATTTGACCAACATTTGTCATCAACACATCACTTTTTTTTTTTTTTTTTTCTCTAAAAACACTGGGCATTGACTCTCTACCAAGGACTGAACTGTGACCTAGGTGAGTACAATGTCCAAATATATTCAGTTAATTCACATGTTTGAGGTACAAACTAATTTTTCTATGGGGAGGAAAAAGATATCTCAGAGTGAAAAGAGATGTGTAACTGTGGTATTTCAACTATCTCACTAAACAGCATGACAAGTGCACACAGGGACATTCCTTTGCTGCTCCATGGGTTAAGCACCACAGAAGCAGGTCTGTGGGTACATTGAGCTCACACAACCTGGTGTGAGCCTTGTACAGAGCTGGCCCATGATCATATACGTGCCTTTACTGAATGATAGTTACCTATATTGAAAAATGTTAGAAAAAAGTTATTTCAGCAGCAAACAATAGTCTTTAATTAGTCAACACAGGATTGTACCAATACTGTATCAGCATAAGAAGAGTTTGCTGAAAGATTTCTAAGGCTTGTTCACAAAAATACCTATGCTTCTCACAATTTAAACATACTTAGCATTTTCTTTACTCTAGAAGTATTATAATGATATTTTTTTTACACACAGAAGAGTACAGAAAAGTAGATACCTGAACGTTTATAGGCATGTATGAGTCTGAAACACTAAGTATTTCAAGAAGAAATTTCTTCACTGAAGATAGGTAAAATCCTGTTAAATCTCACTAGCTTCATATCTGCATCATTAAGGGTCACTAAATACCTTTAATGTGTATTAGGGGTAAAATATTTAGGTACACCTAAAAAAGTCAGTGAGATGCTCTTTGCATTTTAGAATCTAATTAGAGATAGAATAGAATCTAATTAGAGATAAAATATAGTCCTAAATGAAGTAAAGAAAATTGCATGAGAACTATGCAAAATTTCCCAGATGAAGGATATCTGTGTAAATGCTTTTGATGTTTTTTATTTTCCCCAAATGTGATTTTTAAAATGCCTACATTTAACAATAAAAGAAGATACAGAGAGAACACTCTATTAACTCATAATTTATTATGTAGTACCAGGGTCTTGCTATATCTACACCTTATAGCATCAGAGTAGCACACTAAGAGTTCTAGGACAGGTGAGCAAGCCTATAAAAGTTCATGTAAAGAAGAGGAAATTATGGATAAAAAAATGTTGGCTTATGGTTTAGCAGACTCTGGTAGAGTCTAAAATCCAGCAGTTGTAAAGAATAGATGTTATTGCTCATTGCCTGTAGTGAGTTTTCAACTTAAGACAGTGAAAGCAGGAGCAGAATTTTCTACAGTACATTACTAGGGAGTTAAATAAAAACAAAAAACTTTTCTGTTTTCCTACCTCTTCTTTTTTGGCAAGGCTTGGTAGCAGTACTTCAAGCCCTGAAGAAATCATGTTCTGTTCCACAGACTTCTTTCCACGAGAATATTATAAATTTAGGGATCTGCTTTAGGGAGAAGCCTACCTGTGGTTTTGTACTGAGCTCACTGGGCTCTGTTTTCCAGAAAAGACAGTTACATAGGCTATACCTGAAGAACGGGTAGGGTTGTAAGCACCCTTGATGTGTCAAACTGTAAGAGATTACATCATCTACCATTGCAGAATTCACACTGCTGCTGTCATATGGCACCACTCTAAATTTGTGATAACACTTTTAAAAGTAATCAAATTTTTTAATTGCTTTTGTGATATCATAGTATTGTAAAAGCAAAATTTTGGATTTGAAGCACTTCATTTTGCTATACATATATCTCGTATCTCCACTCTTTATGGATGTCATATAACTTCTCACAATTCCAATTTTTTTAAAAGACTAATTTCAATTTATCTCAAATTAAGATGCATCCAATACTATCTTCTTGATTGAAAAAAAAAAAAGTTAAAAATTATGGTTCCAATACATTTTTATTAAAGTGATTGTAAATTACTGTAAAGTATTACATTGCAAATCATCCTGTTATAAAACGTTTTGATGTTTCTCCAAAATAAGATTAAAATTTCAGTATTAGAAATGAGTTTTGCATTGATTTCATAACCCTATATGGCACTATTTTAAAAGAAAGAAGTGCATTATTCTCCTCGAAAATCCTGCTTTGACACCTTTTCAATATTAATAACTACTTTGTTTTCAAGATGCCAGATGTTATTGACAAGAAATTAATATACACTTATGTTCTATATTTAATAGTATTTCTTCTGAAGTTGAGTAATTTGCTGAAAATCACTAACTTGAAAGTAAACTTTATTCAAAATCCTGCCATCTCTGACATCTGCCTTTCTTTGCTGCAGACAGACCTTTCCTGTTACTGGAAAACTTTTCTGTTACTGGAAAACTTTCCGTGCCAGCCTCATAATGAAGTTTTAAATTTTCTTGGAAGCCACAATTTTTCATCCATTTTTTCTAAGGAGCTGGTCATCACAGCATCTTATCACTCAAATGAATACTATACATGGAAAAATATTCCTGTGGCTCATGGGGTTTTTGTCCCAATAAAATGAATGCTGGTAGAAGTATACTGCAATCAGCATAAAAAGTTTGTGTTTCTAAGGAAGCTGTCTTTGGACTAAAGGGATAGGGACTAGGTGATCTTTTCAGCTCACTTTGAGTCCTGGAATCTTTAATTCTGTGATTTCTAACTAGAATAGAAAATAGCCTATAGAAGGTCATCTGGAAAACACCCCAACAACACCACAGTTTTTATAACTTTTGAAGGGCAAATGTAAAAATATTAGGGAAAAACTTTTTAATACTTTTTCAAATTGTCCATATCTCTTTGGATAAAAAATTTCTTGTGGAAGTTTCAAATATAAAATTTATATCTATTGTCACCCTGAAGGAGGTATCAGAACTTTGTCCTCTTATCTGAGTGCTTTTTCAGTTTATAGATAATTTTCTCAAAAGTTGATATGAAATGGGACCAAAAAGTCAGGATGATTGCTTCAAAAGAAAGAAATAAAAGGAATGAATAGAGGAAGGAATAAGAAAAGGAGAGTAGTTAAATCAATGTATCTTATTTTAAAGTCCAAGCATTGTAGGCTATAATTAAGTTTTAGTGTAGGGTAGGGTAGGGTATAATTAAGTTCTGGTGCTCTGCCTCATGTTAAGGACCCTTTTCCTTTTCCACTACAGGGTCCCTGCAGGTATCAAATGCAATCTGAGGTGACAATTTCTAATTTTATACTTTTTCATGATGTTGAAATACTGTTGGTGAGAGATCATAAGAGAGAAAAGAATCTGCAAAAATTACTCGTAATACTACTGATAAGGTCAGATATTAAATGAGAGGTTCAGAAAACCCTGTGGTATCATGCAAATTAATTGAGAAATTACTGAGAAGCATAGTTCTTGTGCTATCTGCTAATGAGAGAGGGAAGAAGTGATAAGTAGGCTGAGGGATTTGAATCAGAAAATACATCTTTACAGCAAACCTATCAAAAGCAAATTCTCATGACACAAGTTTCAAGTTCTTTATGACCAACACTGATTTCACTTGACTTGGAGAAAACTAGTGATACATAGTAGGCTCAGAAAAGCCATGTCATCTATACGTTCACATTAGTCCAGTGAACATCTTGTTACAACATGTCAAACAGTCTTATTAGTGGTGCTTCCTCAGTAAGAAAAGGTTATATCAACTTATGCATAGGCTAAACAGCATTCTCTACACTTGCCAGCAATACATAAACAAAATGAGGAACTTGTTAATGCCACCACAGTAGTGTGTTTACATTTAAAATCAATATTTTCTTTTGCATCATGCTGTAGGTGACATCTTCTTGGCAGTTAAATATTTCAGTGTGGTAGATATCCTTATAAATGAACAATGTGAAAAAAGAATGTTTTAAGTTTTTGGTTTTCTAAAAATGCTGCTGTAGTCTTTATTAATCTGTAGAGTGGAATTACTTCTCAAAAAGGCTGCTCCCTTTAAGCTTTTTCCTTTATAACAGGGAAATGACATGTAGGTAAAAGCAAAACAAAGGGAACCAGCTTTCTTCTATGACCTTCTATGCTCAAAAACAAAATAAACCACCAAAAAACAACTCACCCAAACAAACAACCCAAAACTGTCAATATCCTAGAAAAGGTTGGACTGTAAAGATTATTTCATAAAACAATAATTATATATGTATATTCATATATATGCCCCCAAGGGCTCAAAATATACTTAGTGAGGTTTTATTCTCATGCAACATTATGAATGACAGAAAAATACAAGCGTTGCTCAAGTGCTAATAGTTACTCTTAGATAACTCTTATTTCTACACAGCTTTTAGTAACTTTTATAACATCTAAAAAATTCTTTTTCTCTGATCTAAGAAGCTAATCTCATCCAGCAGAGCTGAGAGATATGACATCTTAAAATTTATGAAGATAACATCGAAGTTGAGAGAAGAATAATGACAGTTTATGTGGAGGTCATTGTTTTATGATAGCATTTCCTCCTGTTTCAATTGACAGTATGCATGTCTTAAAGAACCATAGATTAAAATTAGGTGAAGCAAGGTAATTTCTCTTTTGTTTAGTATTTTACATATAAAGACATATTTGAAAAAGAAAATATTATGAAGGCTTTTTTCCTCTTACCCTTTTCAAACAGTGTAGTACCGTATGGTTTATCTTCTTTTCCCTAATGTAGTAGTACGATTGAGAAGCTCCTGAAGCCTTTTTTTAAAAATAATAGTAAATTCTTATTTAACTTGAACCTTTTATTTTCAATTCTTTTGAGTTTTTTTGTTTCTTTCCTTTATCTTGCTGCTTGTTTTCATGAAAGGCTTCAGAAATTAGTATTCTGGAGATTCCATTCAGTCATGTTTGGTTTAGAATAACAGTTTTGAATCTGCCTTACTTCTTAAGGAAAAAAGATAACCTAAAGAATTATGAAAGTAATGAAAAACAAACTGATGTTTTTCTTTAAACCTGTCAGTTTTATGGTTGTTTAAACAAGTCTTAATGTCAGTCTAAAGCATTTAATTTACATCAGACTGTAGGTGGTATTTTCTTGACAGGCTCATATATTCCAAAAGGTTTCAGAAAGCATAAACATATGCAAGATTATAAATTGGTATCATTTTTTTCCTTATACTGTCTGTAACTAACTTTCTCAAAACATTTGATTAGCATCCACATGTCTGCATTTTACAGACTCATGAACCAGAGATAATTTATTTGTATTTAGTATCTCTTTTCTTTCTTGCATTACTTCTTGTTTATTCAAAAAATTTTTATCAAAGTTTCAGTTATGAGGAAGTCTGTGCAGAGGTATTCATAGAAACACTGCTAGAAATCACAAAAATAATAACTTTTTAAGAGAGTCCATACATCTGACTTGTAGGTTGATTAGGAAAGTACCTAGTCATTAAATGACTGTATAAAATTACCAAGTGTAGATTTTTGAATTTTTCTTCAATTACTATTAGGTCTGCATTGAGTAATTAGGTAATTTTTATCTTAAAAAAAATTAATAGGGTCTTTCATTTTCCTGACACAGACAATAAGATACCATCTTCCTTCACAGTTTTTTGTGTCTAATTTTGCTTTATGACAATTTACTTACCAAAACCCTGATTCTTTAATATCTCTGATTCAGAGAATTTCAGAGAAATTATTCTTTCCCCATTGTAATTCATTGATTACATTGCCCACATAAAAATAAAAAAATATTGCATAAATGTCAGAAATGTATTGGCTATGGAAACACTTAGAAAAAAAAAGCTGTGTTGAATATGTTTACTTGTGAAGCCATGTTATGACTTTACTGAATATAAATAGAAATTCAAACAGCATGATAAAGAAAACAAGGTGATAGCATTTTCAGCCCTGGGCAGCAGAAACCAGTGAAACATTGTCCATCCACTATTGGGCAGCCATTTGTGAAATAAGTAATTGATTATTTAAAAGAAAAACTATATTGTAATGCCAGTACAGGAGGGAAGGAAAAATCAAGGACCTTTGACAAAAAGATGAAAAAAATCACTGAATCAGAGAATCACAGAATCAACTAGGTTGGAAAAGGCCTTTGGGAACAGAGTCCAACCTAAGACCTAATGCCACCTCATCAACAAGACCACGGCACTGAGTGCCACATCCAGTCTTTTCCTAAATACCTCCAGGGACTGTGCCTTCACCACCTCCCTTGTCAGCACGTTCCAACACCAAATCACCCTTTCTGTGAAGAAATTCATCCTAATGTCCAACCTAAACACCCCCTGGAACAGTTTGTGTACTCTTGTCCTGTGGAGAATTCCCTGGGAGGAGAGACCGACCCTCACCTGGTTACAGCCTCCTTTCAGGTAGTGGTTGACAGTGATAAAGTCTCCCCGGAGCCTTTTTTCTTCTGGGCTGAACAACCCCCTACTACTAGGTCTCCTCCTCTGCTGATGACGAGACAGGCAGAACTCCTCTGACTGCTGCTGAGCTCAAGATTGGAAGGGTGTAACTCCACCAGCCTATTTGTCTTTCACTCTCCCTAATACTCCTTAGCTTTTCCACTCCTTTCTTAAGCTCTGCCAATAGACAGAGCAGATCACTCAGCTGCTCACACCGTACTCAGGTGTCTTTTGCGCAGTGCTCTGGTACTTACAGTAGGGTCAGAGACTCCCTGCAGCCAGTGGCCTGGACAACTGCGTGCTTAGGGGTTTCTGTCTGGGTTAGCACACTCGTGCTGGCAGCAGCAGCAATGGCTTTTCACAGTTTATAAGTCATTACTCGATCTAGTCAAGATGGGGAAAAAAAAAAAACAAAAAAAGAACAAAACCAAACCAAAAAAGCCCCCAACCAAAACACCACACCCACCTAACACACAGCCCTCCACCAGGAGCTGGGAGGGTGGCTGCACCCTCCCTGCCCGCCCTGCCTGCTCAAACTGCCGCACCACACCCTGCTCACCTGCTTTTGCTGCTTGTGCTCCCCAGAGACGTTTCAACTGCCTGCAAATGGCCCTATGACCACCCCTTGCTCACCTGAATGGCTGGCAAGAGCCAGCCAAACAAGGATCTTTGACAGGCGCAAGAAAGAGAAAAGAAAGAATGGGGAAAATCATCCCAGTAAGAGAGAAAGGAAACCTAAGGCTTGTGTTTTGGGCCCTGAGATGAGAAGGCATAAAATTCTTATATTCTGCCTGTTCTGTATATTACAGAATCACATAGCCACACATTGCAGAAATGGAAATGCACACTTTTAGAAATATTTTCAGTAGGTAAACAAGATGATTAATGTATAATACCATAACAATATTTTTCCCTATGGCAGTCAATGAGAAGAAAAAGCACCTGTGTTTATAAATATATCTATTACGCTTATTAAAAACCTGACAAAAAAACCCCAAACAACAACAAAAAAATACTAAACCAACAAAATGTTAAATAACTATGTTCATTCAATACAGTATAACTCATCTCAGAGCAGTTCTGTATATTGTCTCCTTTTTTTTTTATTTTCCTGCATTCGATTCTTGCAGGGATCCCAATGAATCATTTCACTTCTTTGTAATTTTCCTATTTCTTCATATAACTTGTGTATTTGTCGTACTTGTCTGGAAGGTATCTGTCACCCCATAGTTGGAACACCTTCAAAGCACTTAAGTATTCCAAGTGAGTAATACCCAACTCATTAACAGAACTACTAACCAATAATTCTCACTATCAAAAGCTTTATAGAATATTTTCTTTGGGTTATTACAAGCACATTAAAATAGACTGAGACTTTTAACATATTAAAAATGGACAAGCTTTTCCATTAATACAAATATCTGCAAATCAGAGGAAAGGAGTGAAATATAGTCAAGTGAAAAAACATGTTACTGAAGAAAAAAATTTGGAGCAAATCATAATTGCAAATGGCCACAAATAGTCAGCAGTGGATTCCTGTGTTCTGCTAGCATCTCTTGGGAATATGCTACTGAAACTGCTGCTTTTAGCAATGACTTCTGTAGGACAGAGCAAGAGAGAAATGAGGTTGCCCTTTGCTGGGAGCAATCAGGTACAGGCCCTGCTTGACATAGGTAGTTAGAGCAGTCCTATTGTTTTCAATCAAAAGAGTGGTTGTTGAAGAAAGAGACATTTGTAGATTAAATTTGCCTTTCTTTTTAGAGCTCTGTAAATTCTTCAGTATCCTAAATGGGTTAGTTAAGATTTTCTTAATTTTCCCATTTCTTTTTTTTACACGCCCCTGCATAAATGGCTCCAGTGCAGCTGCATCTCTGTCTACTCAAGTGTCTGTAAATATTCCACTGTTCTCAAAACAAAGACAAATCTCAGGAAACCTACAAGTCTTGTTTTTTCAATAAAACAAAACAGTTAAAAAAAAAAATTCGGAGTTTTTCTAAACAGGTATACCCAGGAAATATCAGCCTGACAAAGCCTACATATTTTCTAAATATGTTTCCCTTCATCAAGGTTTGAAGAAAAGAAAAAAAAGATTCTTCTATGAAATAGAGAATGCAGAATTTCAAGGACTGTTCCTTCTTTTGAAAAAAGACATTATTTGAAGAATTACCAATGCAACTGGTAATAGCTTCAGTTCCATTTATAATTGAAGTAGCTGCTTGAACAGCGTTCAGTACTATGCAAATGTGCTGCACTAGAGGAATTATAAAAACTATGGGGTTTTTTCCTAATCGAAAAGATTAAGATATTTCTGTCTTCATGTTCACCATTTTTCTTCTGTGGTTTTATTTCTACATAGAAAAGTAAATTAAACCTCTTAATAACAGTAATGTCTACACTTTATTGTAATATAGATATAATTAATTTTATGACAATAATTATTCTGAATGTGTATTTCATTAGTTTACCAAGTGATTACCCAGAATTTTAAATACTAATTGAAATACATTCAAATTTGTCTTCAAAAAAAGTATTCTAAAACAGAGAAAATTTTCTAAAAAAACTATTTAAATAATATAGTAAAATAATACCTGCTTCTGGCCTAAATTTTTTTTCCCTTGAGTGTATATTATCTTGCTTTTGCAATTAGTCTTAATACCATTACATGTAATGATCGAATTGTAATTGTTGACTCAAGAAAATCAAGAAAATATTTGGTTTTTACAAAAATTTTCTGCAGGACAGGTATTGTTTTATACATATAAAAGACCACAATGATGAGATTTTAAAAAACCTTTTTTTAGATTAATATTTACTTAATATTTGAGCTAGTTAAACTAAGTAGCATTTGGGATAAATTTAGTTGTGATAAACTAAAGTAATAAGGTAACTATGAGTAATTTAAGTATATATATGTAAATATGAAGACAAAATATTTCCTATTATTGTGTTTCTAATATAGTAGAGTTTAGCATATAATGTTTTAATATTGGATGTAGGCAGTTTTATTACCTGAATAGTGTACAGAATGTAAATACAAGCTGGTTTCCCTTGGCTGTGTATTTTAGAATTTTAAGATTAGAAGTTGCATGTTAAAGGCACCAAGTAAAGAGGTATTATCTTTTCCTTTTTTCTTTCCTATTTTTTCAATGGCCTCCATAGAATATTATTGTATGTATTTTTATTTATCTATTATGAAAATATATATTTGTGAGTTTGGGGTGAACTGCTGTGTGAAACACTAAAAGATGACCGCTGAAAAGGCCCAGCACATTACAAAAATTGCAAACTTAGTTTTCCATTAACATTTTCTATTTTGGCATCTTAAAAAGAGTGGAAGTTGATTTCAGCAGAACATCCTGTGGGGAAATTAGTTCATTTTGCTAAAGTATCTTAATAATTACAGTGACATCAAGGTTAATTGCTTAATCTGTATTGCCATAGTGCAGTCCTGTAGAAATCCCAACACAATCTGTTCTATAATTAGTGCCAGAATACCCATATATAGAACAAGCTGTAGCCTAAATAAATAAATAAAAAACCCTGATATGATTAATAAATAAGATTTACCAGGGTGTGTGTGTGCATGTATGTATATATATATATACATAAATACATACAAAGGGAGGTGGGGAGATTTCAGGAAACAGAGGTTTTGCAAATGCAGTCTCTTAAACCCTTGAGGAGATATAAATAGCTGAGGTAGAAAATAACTTCAAGCAAGATGTTTTATCTCCCTATTCTTTTCCAGCTCCAGAATGTAATTGCTAGGCAACACCATCAGATTTGCATCAGGTCTCATGCTTTGCTTGTTCCATGTCAGAAACTAACTAGTCAGAGTTTAAAAAGTAATTGTGAAGATCCTTCTACTTCACCTTTTGGGTTAATTTCAATAACGTTGCCTATTGCTGAGCTTACAGATTTGTATTGCTTTGGCACACTTCATTAGCGCATGATCCCATGTGGATCTATTGACTGTTCAAGTTCTGAAGATGTGCCATACTCATACGTGGTGTCCCTGATGACTCAGGATGACATAATTGTTCCCTTCCTGCTCTCTTCTCGTTTTTGGAAACTGTGAGACCATTTGCACATCACTCCTTCATATTAGTCATTAGTTCTTGCTGAATGCTTATTACATCTGAGGCACAAGCTGTGAGTTACTCTGTGTTAGCTTATATAGTTTTCAAATAACCAGTATCTGCAGACAGAAACCAGTAACTGGATCTTTAATAGTTATCTGTATCATTGATATAATTTTTCAAAAGGGTTGTAAGGAGAAGATTTATGGTATTTACTATGTATGTAGCAACATACAAAAAGAATTCTGCTTTTAATGACCTTTAAAGAAAAAAAATTCTACAGACGATAGCTCTCCCATTTGTACAGAAATTGGGATAAGTAAATCACAGGCAATACTAATCTCAACTATGTACCTCTGAAAAATATGGCAATGGAACAAAACATGTTCTTTCATCCTTTATTGTGTTTTGTACATCAGAACTGAAACATAAAGGCCGAGCCTTGAAAATATCCACGTTTTACACATCTTAAGGTACACATTCCATTTTCAATGTTAAGTCCATCACTCAAAAGCTGGCATCACTGTGATAAAGCCTGATAATAGTTTATTGTTTTAGATACTATGACTTTTACTTTAAGGGAGTTGATGAGGCAAATTAACTTTCATTTTAAAAAGGGGAGAAATATGTCCTTACTGCTCAAGGACATATTCTCCAAGTAGGGATCATTAAATAAGGAAATGTTTCCAATGACACATACTTTAAATTACGCCATATGCAAATTTCAAAATATCATTTTCATTTGTCTTACCAGCATGTATTTATGTAACCTATTTGAGTAATTTTGAAGACATATTTCTATATGTCATATAGATGTCACAGAGAGATACAGCTATGGAAATGTTTTATATTCATACCTCTGAACTTGGCAACTTTTAAAATAGCCATTTTTTAAACTGAGACCATGAGGTAGTCAAAAATAAAATGAAAAAACCTTTAATTTTCCTGCATTTTACTTAGTCATAGCCTTTTATTCAGTGCCTAATTGTCTCCAGGGAAACAGAAATTAACTTTCCAACATCTCCAGCATTTTTCATTTCAATGTTTTTTCAGCCAAACACCACTTTAATTTTGAATGGTCATACTATACAGTGGGAATTTGTGCAATTTACAAGGCATTTACCATAGCAGTTGAGAGACTGTTGTTTAGAAATTTTACAAGAATCTCTTTCACCTCAACATAAATTCTGTTCTTTCAACTCCCTTTAAAAAGGCATTTGCTAACCTGATAAGTTTATTTTGGCAGTCAAACTGTAATTAGTAACCTGCAGTACTTCAAAGAAGAAAGCTGAAACTTAGCACAGCAGTGAGTCTATACTTTTAGGTAATTGCAGCTTTCTTTTCCACACAAGTCAAAACAGTAACAACTTACAAAAGACTGGGAGTCTAAATAATGCCCTGAGCTTTTTAAAAAGTTTATTTTAAAGTGCTTGTAGCTGAATAATATTATTTGGTTCTCTGTTTTCCTTTCTTTGTCACCATAAATACTGCTTAGAATAGTTTTGTAACTCGTAAGATACCATGCTGATTGATATCAGGTAGACATAGGAGAAGTACTTCCTAGCTTTGCAGATTACTTACTGCAATTATTGAACTTTATCCTTTATTTTTAAAGTGCATGGGTCCATTTGGTTAGTCCCTCACAAATTTCTTTAGTCTTCTTTCAGAAATATATACAGGAGAAACTGAGGTAAGACCTGGTTAAATAAGAATTAGCTGATTTTAAAGCTGCTAACAAACTGACTTCTACTTCAGATTTGTTACTTTTGATTAGAGGTGCCCATCAGACACAAGTAACTGTGCCATGTTGTGTGATTTCAGATTTTGGTAAGAAACTTAAAGAATAATATTTTTATTTATTTGTTTTAAAATCACCAAATATTAGATAATAAAAGATTGATTATGTTTGGAAATAATACAAATCCACATTCATATTTAACTAATACTAAATAAGTTTTTTGGGGACTTTAATGTACAATATTAAAGAATGTGTTTACAATGTTCCTGCTGTCATTTTCGCTGTGAAAGATACCTGCTGTTCAGCCTTCAAAGGTCACATAGTCTTGGCTTCCCTGACTTAATCAATATAAACTACATGTCTTTGCATCAGAATAAACAGCCACTGCTGCCTCTTCTCCCTCTTCCAGATGAAGTACCATGCTGTTCCTGATCTCCTCTCGCCTCTGGGTCAGTCTTTTCCCACATTCATAGTCAGTGCAGAGGGTGACTGTAAAGACAAAGAGAACACTGGAGCAATGTTAATGCAGTTGTATATGACTGATTAGACAACCTCAGCAAAAATTGATCTTCCCGTCACCCCTTTGAGTCCACTAATGTCATGTTGTTTTTTCAAAGAGACTTAAGTGTACTTGATAGACTTGTTCTCAGGTATTTCATTCTAACCTCAGAGGGAGTAAAGGGTAGGGTGATAAGCAAGGTCACTGGCTATTGAGCTGAAATTAATTAAATGATGAATGGCCTTTCAAGATAATTATTATCATACAAGTATTTCAGCACATTTCTGAAGGCCTCCTACTCAATGCAGGATTATATTCAGGTGGGTTTTGATTACCTCCAAGGGTAGAGATGATATAACCTCTCTCAGCAACCAGTTTCAATGTTTTACCACTATCACAGCTATTTTGTTATGTTTGACTGGAATTTTCTTGAATTTATGCCCATTTACTCTTGTAATATCACTGGGTGTGACTAAGAAGAATCTGGCCCTATGTCCTTTACTCCTATCTGTCAGAAATTTGTAGACATTTTTTCTAGATCTCTTTCAGCTAGCCTTGCATGGATTTTGTGGGGTGTTTGAAATGGGGTCAAGAGTTTCTTGTTTCATTGCTTAGTTGGATTTTTTGTGTGCTGTCTCTGTATGTGTGTGTGGTTTGTTGTTTCTATTTCTCATGTAGATTGCTCATGTTTTAGAATGACAGCTACTTGAGGTCAGAGAATAAAATCTGAGACTGCACTATAATTATTCTATTAGATAGCAGTGGAAGAGAAAACATTTGAAGACAAATTTCAGATTATATTTATTTCAGTTCATTGCATTACAGCTTTAAAAGCTTTAAAATAGTCAGTCTGTATTCCTGTTGAATTTGGAAGCATATTTAAAAGAGACTGGCATTCTTAGTCTACCGACAATTTTAAAAATTACCTTGACAGAATAGGGAATGCATTTCTTTAAAAGCATGATGAAAAGTGAAAACTATAATTTAGACTTTTCAGATCAATCTGTAGATCTGTTGAGTAATGCACCATGTCTTTTGGTGTAATTGTTGGGAGTATATATAACAGCACCTGCATAAATGGAGGAAACTTGCAAATATATTTCTAAGAAGTTTCTATAGACTTCAAGTATTAAGACAATTGAGACCTAGACATACATTTTGTTCTATCACTGTTTCAACTCCTCGAAGTCTGTAATAAATTTTTCTCAGAAAAATAGCACCTATTTTCTTGTGCAGAACTGTTATTCACAGGTCCTTTTATCCTGACTGGTTTTGTTAATCAGATGTGTAATACAGTTTTGCAAACAGTAGTAGTGGCACAAAGATGTGTTTCACAGTTCCGGAGTATTCCGAACTGTGTATCCACAGTTCCACAGTATGGAAAACACCAAAAGTCAAAGTTATTTTCCAAGGAAAAGGGTTGTATGTAGCATGAGATGAGCATCTTTTGGGGACCAACTGAAGCATGACTATTTAAGTTTTGATTTGGCATTGCTTCATTCTGGGGAAAAAAAAGGGGTTGTGGGTACTGATAGATATAAACAAACCAACTCAACTAAATGACTGTTTTTGCTGTTTTGTTTGTTTGCTTTTACTTTTTATTTACTTTATTTCTTCTGAGTTAATTGAGGAGTACTGTGAATATTTGCTGCCTTGTCAGGTTTGGAATCAGGACTATTATATGAAAATAGAAGGATTTTGAAGGGGCTTTTTTCCCTCAAAAATTCTTCATTTATAATAACTGAATAGCACAAATTGCCATAGTCATTAAAAGAAAAAGTAACTGAAAGATATTTCATGGTCTGAGTTAAACAGAAGGTCAGACTAAATTATCTAAATATTTCTGTTATCACAAATTGAAATCCATTATTGCACCTGAGAAGCCAAAATACAAAAGTGAAGACAGACAAGTGAGACTAATGAGAGAGCTTAGAATTTTGACTAAACGTATCTCTTTTTTTTTAGCATCATCCAAAATCTGTAATCTTCCCAATATTATCTATCTGCTCTTGAGGAATACATCTAGTCCAGGTAGCTGGGCTCGAAAGCTGCAGATGGAGATGCAGATTGAGCTTGGGTGGGAGCCCGAGACAAGAGACTGTGAGCTGCCAGCCTTTGGGATAACAAAGTGAATGAAGATGGGTGGTGCCAGCCAGGTGAATGGGCAGACCTTTTGGATAATAAAGGAGATGAAAGGGGGTGACAGCCAGCGAGTTGGATGGACACGGAGGGGGCAGGAGCAGGGCCCTAGGAGGAAGAGCGAGACTTGAGGACAGTTGGTGAGGGTGTAAAAGCCCAGGGGTTCCTTTGTTGGGGTCCCTCCTCAGAAGCACCAGCTCGAGCTGTTTCTGTGTCACTGTGCCATGAATAAATGGCTTTACGGAACGAGATGTCTGAGGCTGCGATGGGAAACCTGAGATGGAACTGGTGAGGAAACCTGTTCTGTCTGGGTCTGAGTGGGGCGTGCAGGGGGGCCCCTCAGGTCACTGGAGTTGCTGCTGTGAAGGGGCCCCAGTCCCAGCAGTGAAAGTCTCTGGCCTTGGGAGTGTGACTGCCAGAGAGGCTCGAGAATAGTCAGACTGAGAGGTTCCTTAAGAGTTCCCTGATATAGTTTCTCATTTTCCAGGTTCCAGCAAAGAGAAATAAGTGTCGCCTAAGTTGATTAATCACACTGAAATCACATTAATCACATTAATCATGAGATGATTCCGAAAAAGAAGTGACGATCAGCTTTTCTTTAGGCTTTGCTTTTGGTTGGCTGAAGTTAAATGAAGAAAAACCCACCACCTGGTTTGGGCCTCTGTGTCTTTGTTAGAATTAGGTTTTGACTTTGTTATTTTTTTTTTTTTTTTTTTTTTTTTTTTTAAATTTTAGAAATATATTAGACACTTAAGTACAGGGGAAATATAGAGGTTCTCTTTAAAGGAGTTGCAGTCTATACTTACAAGTCTGGTCCTTAGACTTCTGTATCACACAGTCTCAAATCACTGCAGAAATAATTGAGGAAGACAAGGAGGGTGTATACAGCTAAGAAATTCAGGGCTAGCAAAGGAGAAGCCAATCTAACTTTTAAAGAGACGACTATGCTGTTTATAAAATTATAAAGGTTCATTTAATGAGAAAGTAAAAATGCAATTATAGAAAATAAATGACCAAATTATGAGTTCAGAATACATTATTATGTTTCTCATAGAGCATAATTATAGTTGTGTCATTTTCTCAGTTATATTCAAGGTTGTAGCAGCACTTATATTACAAACCCTATATTTCAATGGTTTACAACTTGGCAGCAAGAAATTTACTTAGCAGTGGAAATTAAGATACTAAGTGTCAACCACAGAACACATTTTTTCACAGTGTTATTTTTATGCATGGTATTGTAAGACTAAAGAGGACAAAGGTGCTGACTGGGCCAGAGATCTGCTACAAATAACAGTGAATCCCTTACTATCTTCCTAAAATTAGCATAAATATTCACTAGCAGTAATGTTAAAATGTTACTGTCTGGTATGATGCAAAGTTCCCATTTGGGATTGGCGGCTATTGAGAGATGGGGCTCTGCATGGTGCAAGCAAAAGCTGATTTATTGTTTCTACAGCATGGTTTATATATTCTTGCAGCCTTCGGGCAACCCTTTTCACTACCCTAGTAAAAACTGCAATATTTTGTGTCCTAGCAACATTGATTAATCACTGTCTTGCATGATTTCCTTTAAACAAGACACAATGTAATACAAAAGGTTCCTTCCACTTCCCCCTTCAAATTCTTGTTAGCTGTTCCTAGGGCTTCTGGCCCACTAAGTTCAAGAGTCCACATTGCTTATCAACTCTGAAGAACTTTCTGCTCAACTTCCCGACTGCCCATCCATAGGGATTTTTTAAGTACTGGAATATTACAAAAATAAATATGTTCCATATTTTCACCACCTTTGACAAGAAAGGATTATCTTTTTTTTCCTGGTTTTGTTTGCTTATTTTTGTTGCTCTTGGTTTTGTGGATTTTTTTTTCAATAGATATATTTTTGATACTACAAGTGATTCTCAGTTCAAGTTTTCATTCACAACTACTGTCTTTTTTTTTCACTTTTCCTCAGAAACTGACATTTTAGTTTCAGTCCAGAAGTTTTCTTTGTTCTTTGATGTTTTCCCCTTGATTTTATTACTTCCTACACACATAGAAATACAAGTCATATGTTTATATTAAATATAAATACAAAAATTAATGTTTTTAGGAAACTGTTATTCTTCAGTTAACTGCTCCCACTTAGCCTCTGTACAAAGCAACCCTGTAAAAATTGCTCAGAAACGGAATCAGAATAATGATTTGCTTTCACATATTCTGAAAGTTTAGCTGAAGTCCACAACTCAAGGAATTGCTGAGAAACTTACTCCTGGTTTCTAATAGTTTCATTCTACAAATAAATTAATTTGGTGCACACTGATAGTAATCTATGTCTTTAATCAATTGTACTGCTTGAGCAAGGGTCATTTCGGTTTTCAAGTGCAAAATTTATTTCTTTAGGGGAGTGCAAATATGTTCAACATAATAGGAGCACTTAAATATTTACATAGCGGAAAGATCTTAATTATTTTATAAAAACTGATGTTTCTTTTTGTCATTCTGTTTAGGATTCTTTTATTTTTGTTATGTCTGTTTGGGATTTTTTTTTTTTGAGACTATGTCTTTGCTGAGATATTAGCTTTTGGCGATAATTTTTAGTTAATTACATTTTAAATACTTGGCTGGCTTTTAATTATTATGAAAAATAAGTTCTTATTATTTTATTTTAACTTCTGACTTTATTCGGTATAGGAATTTGCCTTTATTTTTAATTCACTGAAATAATTTTATTACATATTTTCATGTCTTCATATATAGATTGCAATTGTGAAAACTCTTCAGAGACATCTACCTACATACAAATCTGCAGTATCTGAGTTTTATTGTTGAATACTAAAAAATTTGCTGTGCAGCACAAGTAGACATGTAACAAGCTTTTCTGTTGACTGCGCATATTATACTGGTAGCATGAAGATGTAATATAAACTCACTGAAAGTTAAAAAACAAAGATTTATTTAATCTCTGACAAAAATATCTACAAAAATCTACAAGGTTTTACCAGGATTTCTTTCTTAGGAGCTCCCATCTGTCCCTATTTTATTTTTAGACCACATTTCAGCTGTTGGTTTTGTATTCAAATGTGTTGTCTCTCCTGCTCCCTCCCGTGCAAATGCAATCACATATATTAGAATACCTCACATAATGTGAATAACATTCACAGGAACAACAAAATAATCCCAGAGCTACTTATTCACTTGTAGTCCTACAAAGAGTTATAAAAAATGATGTAAACTAAAGAGACAGTAAATGGAGATTCGTAAATTATGGAGACTGGAAAACATATTTTGGAAATTTTTCTTACAAAAATTTGAAATTTAGAACTTTACTTTTTTGTGTGTATGTGTTTACAAGCTATGAGACTGTGCTCTTCACTTTTGCTACAGACATTTTCTCAAAATATAAAACCTATATTATGGAGCAGTTTTTCTGCATAGGCCTTCATTGAACCTAGTAAGATTGCATGTCAGGGAAGAGGTCATGGCCTGTGAAGCAGGCTTCTGAACTGTCACCTTTGCAGAGGAAGTAGCTAAGACACATTAATTTCTTGTTGAAGGGATGGAGCTGTATGGCTTTGCAGCCTTCTTAGACGTGGTCATCATTTTGTCCTGGCAGCTCTTATAAGCAGTCTGTAGATATCATATTGAGGATTTTTTTTTTGGCTGAAAATATGAAAGAGACACACTCAAATGATCTATGTAAATAAAAAAGGAATGATCTGTTTAAATTTGTTGACCTTGGTGGCTAGTGTGATTACTGCAGTGTTTCTTCTGTTGTATTTTTCATGTTTTAGAACATAACTTACTATTCTCACTTGTGTACACAACAGGAGTGATTAGATGATCCTGCTACACTGCAAAGAAATGGTGAGTCCATAATTTCATTTTTAATTCTTTAGTCAGGGTATGTGAAAATTGCGTGGTGATGAGTCATAAGAAAGAAAGACTCGAGGCATCCAAGTGTGTACTGAGTCCACATTGCCTTGTAGGAGAATGTTTAGAGTTACATGTTTCCTTGGTCAGATGCTAAAAGAATATAGCCCATTTACTGCATAAAATAATTCCGTATGTAAAGCTATTTTTCCTGCTAAATGTGATAAAATTTGCTGACATATGTAGAATTGAGTCAACCAAACACCATTTGCTGCGTAGAAGGAAGTTATTGCATACCAGCTTAGAAGTTTGGTAGCTAAGGTAATTTGAAATCAGCTCATAGAAATTTAATTTTTTTTCCTTTCCTTGAGCTTCCATTTCAGTTGTTTTGAGCCAGTAATAATTTTTGCCAGTCTCACAACCACTTGTGACCAGCTGCCAGCTGGATGTAACTCCATTCACCACTCCTCTCTGGGCTTGACCACTCAGCCAGTTTCTAACCCAGGAAAGAGTACACATTGTCCAGGAGAAAGCTGTAACTGAAACATGGAAGCAATGTTCCTAAAACAGGATAAAGCAAGAACAGTTCAAACATACAGATCTCACTTAATGAATATCATACTGAAAAAAGAAAAAAAAAATTCACCATCCCCAAAACTCATAAGACAGGAAAAAACCCAAAAAACCAAAACAAAGGGAAAAAGGAAAAAAACCAAACCCAAAAACCCTGCAAGAAACCAAAATGTTCTTGGTAAACACCAGCATAAAATACTGGTGTAACCAACATTAGAAAAATTGAAGGTATTGCTATCACACAGTTTGATCAGCAGCTACATGATGTGGATGAGAGAGTGTTGTGTGGATATAAGCAATCCCAAACACAGTGTGTATGCACTAATACACAGCATGTATTCTAAATATTTTTATTGTCTTAGGAGGTCATTCTCATTCTGTCAAATTAGTCCTGGAAACTGGCCCAACAGTCTCTATACTGACATAAATCTATTTAGGCAAAATGCTTTAGAAGTTTGCAATGTACTAAGCCTAGATTCAATCCAGAGAGCTACGGAGGAGCAAACTTGCTGTGGTAAACTCTTTGCAAGTAAATATGACTTCTATTTCCTACTGAACACTTGCTGGATTGCATAATTGTGCACAGTGATCTTCATGCCCTAAACAAAACTGATGTTCTGCTATGCTCATGCAGATGGCAAATAATTTTAAAACCACTGAACACTATTCTATCAGCAAAACCTGAATTCTGCTAATAAAAATAACAGTGTTAAAGGAAAAGTTCTGTTTGAGAAAGAGGTTCACTCACAGAACTGACAGTCAATCTAATAGTAGTTATGTGTTATAGAAATTTTAGCACCATTTTAAGTGAGAGATACTGTATTCAATGACTTAAAATTTAGTTCTTAGACAGTAAGGAACACATTGAGTGTTCCCGATGAGGTTAAAGGATTGTATCAGATTTCAGAAACTGCTGCATTTGCAGCCATCCATTTCCACGAACTGAGAAAACATTTGCAATACTTGATTTGTAAAGGAAAGTTGTTCTTTTTCTTCTTGTTTTATGGGTGCTTGACACTAAAGAGTGTTACTAAATATCACATGGATCTCAAAACATATGCAGGTCTTTTCCACTTTTAATAGTGGAAAATAGGCTGGCATCAAAGGTACTGAATTATTGATAATATTTTTTTTTTTTATCCTACATCTTTATTGCAGATAGAGAAGATTCCAGACTATGCCTTTAGACGAGCTCCTTTCCAATGAAAACACATATTCAAAATATAAGTAAGAACATTTGATACTCTGTGTGGAGGTGAAGTTCTCTAAAAATATTCTAAATAGCAGTGTCTGAGACCTGTTAGAATTTCTTTAAGAACTGCTCTTAGCACGTCCGTGTCAAGTTAGCATTGGCTTTTTACCCTGCTGTGTTACTTTAATAATCAGCAACTCCAATATAATGTGCTGCAAAGGCAGTCTGTAGTAGAAGTGTCTCAGCCGTATGTTTAGTGTGCATCAAAGGTGTCCTTCTCTGGAAACTGAAAATGATTATTTCTTGTTATATAAGACCCGTTTACAATTGAAATAAACGATCATCTTCATTTTTAAGCAATATTACTGCTTTGCCAAAGATTGTAACTTCCTGCAAATTACTATAGCTGCTGAAGAGGTTTCACAAGGAATGTCATCTCAAGAACAATACATTATGCTCGGGTTCTACAGGATTGCACAGTGTGATGTGAGAGAGTTAAAATACTTTTATGGATGACTTGCATGTGTGCAGATAATGGGGTTGATTAAATTAGTCTGGTATATGAAATCGTGTAGATCATTCAAGTCAAAATAGGTGTTCTTCAGTCTTGAAGTCCTTGTAAATATGTTTTGATAGCCTGCAGATAGACCAAATATAACTTTGCTGTAGTCAGTTGGAAAATTACTTTTGTCTGCACCAATGAGCTTTCTTTCTGAACAGTGATATTTAAGCAAAACATCACCAAACACAATATTTTTGTAAAAAAAATATGTAAAGGAACTTCATCTGTCTTTCAGGTACACTAATATCCACATATGTTGGATATTCGTTAAAGGAGAAATAAAACATTCTCAACACTACTTTGCTTCACATGAAGTTAAAATTTTAATAGTTTTAATAGGAAGACAATTTAGAGATTTACTAATATTAAGATTTGGTATTTCATTGATTTCATTTGGTATTTCATTTCATTTGGTTTTATTATTGTTTTCTAAACAGGCCTGAAACTCCCTGAAGCAAGGGACTTCATGATCACTTTCATTCTTAATTTCTGTTTGCACCACTATTTGTTAATCTGGTGAGAATCATGCTTAGAGCCTCCACACTGTGGGGACATTTTCATTACACAGCATATACAAGTCAGGACTGAAGACCATGGCCTAATCCATTTCATCCTAATGTTTTAAAATTCCAGTTTTTACTTCTTGATTCTGGATTTCAAACTCCCATGCTCCAGATGGACTTCGACAGAAGAAAAGATGTGTCTTAGGTTTTGTGGAGTTAGTCTGGATTAACATACAGCTTTACTTCATCTTCCTTGCTTTTGTATTCTTACAGCATCTTTCCACTACGAATTTTCACCCAAGCTTGCAAGCACATTTACACTGGACAACGTATACTTCTCAGCTTTGTCTGTATTCCCTAGGCACTTCACAAACTGTCACATAATTGTGGTCTCCAGCTAAAATCGCAAAGTTATTTCAAGCCTTAGGAATAGTTTTTTCACTGACAAAACTGTAAATGAAAATTTGATTAACATGTTAACAGTGCTCTGCCCCTCCCGTGAGCATTTTCAAATCCTTCGTTATCAACCAAAGCTAATCAAACTTCTCTTTTGTTTGCAGAAACTATTGGAACTTTTTTGAATGCAAAATTATTAGGCCCACTCTTAACAATTAAGATTTTGTGCTGTGCATGTCAGGACAACTAAGTTTGAAAAGTTAAATTTTTGTCAAGTGCTGTTTCTCTTTTTCTGTGAGTGAATGTGTGCTGTATTTCTGGGATGGAGGTTTTCTGTTTGTAAATGATGTTTCTCAACCCTCTCCACTATACACCATTTCCTATGATTATAAAGCAGTGTTACTATTTGATGGTGAGAAATTTGTCCTCTTTTTAAAATGATTTCTAGAAATGCACTAGGATTCTTTCTTTCTTAACCACCCTTTCATTAGTTTAAAAAATTACTCTTCATTACTCTTCATTGTTGTGTTTTATATTTCTGTGTAAATAACAGATAACGGACAAATGCCTTCTGTTTTTTTAGTCTGACTGTGCTTGACTGACAGCCCAGTAAATAAGTAGCTCCAGGACAAAGAATATCTCAGGACAGAGAATATTTCAAGCTGAAAGTGACCCATAAGGATCATTGAATACAACTCTGCTCCTCTCAGGACTAAGTTTATTGTCCTTATGCTCCTTGGACTCTGACAGGCTTGGTGTCATGACCCTTCTCTGGAGAGCCTGTTCCAGATTCCAATCACCCCCTCAGTGAAGAACCTTTTCCCGATGTCCATCTTGGACTTCTCCTGATGCATCTTCATTCCATTTCCTCGTGTCCTACCACACACAGAGAGATCAGCATCTCCCTCTGTGTTGCCAACCTTCAGGAAGTTGTAGACTGAGACGGGGCCACCTCTTAGTCTTATCCAACTTGAATAAGCCAAGTGACCTCAGCTGTTCCTTGTAAGTCTTGCCCTCAAGGACTTTCACCCTCTTGGTCACCTTCCTCTGGACACACTGTGCACATGTCCACTGTGGAAAGCCATGCTTAGTAAAGCATGTCTTATATTCATCATTCCTTGCAAATTTTGAAATCATGGTGATGAGGTGAATGGTTTTAGAGATAAATGACAAAATTTCCTCACTCTTCTTTGTGATGTAAAAAAGATAAAAAACATACTGCAGTTGAGTTATGAGTTACTGTTATGATCATTGTAAAAGTCTAGCTGCCTGTGCTAAAAGACAGGTCTGACACACCACTGAGAGCCATTTACAGAGACATTTTCACCACTTTTCCTCTTTACCTATGAAAAACCTAAAAACGCCTTTTTGGCTTTTGCTAATTGTTAGTGTATGTGTCATTTACCCAAGAAAACATATACTTTCACTCTATATTAAGAAGTTGAAGTGATTATGAATACCCAAAATCTGTAGTGAAATGCTGATTTTTATAAATCCCTTTTAGTAAACAGTGCAAAAAAGTAATATGTTCAGAATTTACCACTGCTTACTGAATATCATACATATATGTGTATAAGCAAGCAAAGATGTGAAGAAGTTGAACAGGTTCACTCTGAAAATTATATGATCTTTCATGTGAAGTTATAAACCAAAACATTTCAGAGTTTAGTGTGTGTCTGAAATCAAATGGCTTCACAATGTGAAGAAGTCAAATATGTCAAGTAGTTAAATATAAAAAAAAAAAAAATTAAATCCCTAAGTCCTAAGTAGCACATGCTCAGGCATAAATTATATTTGCAATTAAATAACAACTTTATCCACAACTCACAACCATGCAGCTTTTAAATATAAATGAAAAACTGTGTTGCCTGTGGAGACGCTGAAAATGTTTATTCATCATCTCCTTTCTCTGTTATTGAATCCAATGTCACTCTGATATTTGTTCACTACTTCATCAGTTTATGACTTTTACCAGAGAACAAGTGTGTTGCAGGATTTCATAGCTGGATTCCAGGTGAATATATAATGTCAGTGGTCTCTAAGCATATAGGTCTTCCAAGTGGGAAGAATGTTGCTTTAATGTTATCTCAGGAGAGAAAGGTTATCTGTTTCAGCAGAAGGCCAGAGTTCTAAATATAAATGAGAAAAAAAAGTTGAAAAAAGGTAATTATTTCTTCCCTTTTAAGCATGAGCTAAACTATTTGAAACAGAACAAATAACAAACAATAAGATGCTTAGTGCCTAAAAAGACAATGCCATAATAAAATGGCATTTTGTTGTGTCTCATGATGGTTATTTCTTCTTTCTTCATTTTAATATTAATAATTTAGTCTTCACACAGTACAAAGGCTTGTGTTAATATGGTATTGCTTGCAGGCTAATATTTCTCGTATGAATTATAAAATGCTCATGCTCTGGTGGAGCTAAACCTGATATAAAAATCATATGAATTTTAAATAACGACGTTACTGGAAAAAGAGATTATATAGGCCAATTAAAAAACTGCCCTCCGAAATAAAGCGTTATGCTTTCTTTTTGCCAGAAGCTTCTGATTATAAATATTATTATTAGAACTTGGAATTAAAAATGTTACAGTGTATTAATATTGACAATTTTAAGGTACAACATTCTAATTATATTTATTATTGCTCTGTTAATAATTTTAACATTATTTTGATTATTAGTATAAAAGTAAGTACCAGATAGTTTTAAAGAATATATTATTGTAAAGAAGCTGATATATTGTATAATGGCAAAATTTTTATGAGATATTACTTATTACACTACAGTTGTTCCACTGAAGTAGGTACTGTGTAAATATCATATGAAACAGGAATTATTTGCTCCTACGATGTT
Source organism: Corvus brachyrhynchos (assembly GCF_000691975.1). NCBI lineage: Eukaryota > Metazoa > Chordata > Aves > Passeriformes > Corvidae > Corvus > Corvus brachyrhynchos. The sequence continues at coordinate 7,079,273 of NW_008246057.1, read as the reverse complement.
AGAGATTAAAAAAACACCCTAAAATCTAGGAATTAAGGTGCTTCAGTGTTGGAGTGTTTCATACCCCTAAGGACACTGAAGAAATCAACATCTTTTCAAAAAGCAGGCTCTTCAAGATGCCTCAAGTTACTTATTTCAAATTGGAGACACACATTTTATTAAATTTTGAAATTTAAACCACCCTCAGCAGATTTCCAGTCCTGTTTTGGTAAATTATTTTCTGGTGAACTAATACTGTTCTTGCAAATCTTTATGTTTTTTTCTATATTTACTTTCTGGATATTTTAAGTACTTGGAATTTATCTTTATATCAGCTACATATCTTTATAGCAAATTCAGTATTCCTGCCTCAAATTTCAACGTTAAGTATTCAACAAATTACAGGGATAGAACTTTAACGAGTTAGGAAAGTATGATATAGCCTAGAATTTACCACCACTACATTAGTCCAAGTCAGTCTTCCCAAAGTTCCAATTTCCCTATCAGAAACAAGAGGGTAATTATATTTACTTACCATAAATAGAGCAGTGAGGCTTTATACAATTTTGTGAGGAGCTTTAATATCCTCAGGTGGAAGGAATTAGGGAAATGAACATAAATTCTCTTGCAATCTATAAATACAAAGAGGCATTTAAATGTTCCTAATGAGTATCATCCGTTAGAAATGGGTTCTTCCCATAACTCCCTGCAAATTGCCAGTCTGCAGTAAGACTAGACCATTAATTTATACTTTTAGGCAAATATAATCTATTTCAAATAATTTAGTCTCAGCAAACACTGTAATAAGAAAGGAAGCTTGACATTAAGGAAAGAGGAATAAGCTGCCTCTGCTATGAGGTGTTGAAGCACAGACATGGACAGTTACTGTGGTATAGCTCTGTGCTGCAAACTCCCAGCCAATTCTGCCTGGTGGTCATGGGTTAGCATAGTACTGGAAGTGATTTTCTTGCAAAGAGGTGCTTACAGCTTCCTCTATGATCTGACATAACCTATCAACTGGCTAGTTTGAATACTGACAATTTTTTAAGATGCTCAAAAATTTTTACATGCCTCTGTGATCCACATTTAAGAATGGACAAACCCCGAGAAAGCTCTCTCTTGTTTCTGGCCTTGGGACAGGTAACCAGGCTGGGCCCGTACAGCCCAGCGGGGCCGGGCTGGGACACAGCCATCCTGGAGCCATGTGGCCCTGTTCCATCCGTGGCCCCCCCCACAGCCCTGTTACGTGCAGACAGCGCGGCCCGGCTCTACACCCCTTTAGAAGCTGAAATTCTGTTGTAAAGCTATGGTCGTGATGGACTATGATATATCAGAGTACCCGTTGTAATTTCATGAAAGCATGGGGGGTGGAGCGTTCAACTTGTGAGCAAAAACACCTGTGCTGAAATAAGCAAATGCTGAAGCAGCTGTAATTTGATGAGAAGTTTGAACAGGGAGAGATGGAAGGGATGAGGACTCTTGCTCCAAATTGGAAGGAGAAAGACCTCTGTTCCTAGAGATGCTCCCAGAGATAGTCCTAGAGATGAAGATGATGAGGACCCTTTTTTTCCCAGGGAAGGGGGAGGGCCTCTATTTCTAGAGATGAAATGCTTCCAGAGATGGGTGAAGAGAACCTTTGTTTCTGAACAGCTCAACCTTAAAATGGTACCCCAGTAGCTCAGGATTGGACCCTCGAAAGCAGTTGTGAGAAAAGCTGCAAGTCAGGGGAAGGGACTCTCACATGCAAGCACAGAACCAACCCAGGCGGCTGGCTCGTGATACTGAAGCGATGAGAGAACTTCTTGTGGAGATGTCTCCATAGTATGAGCAAGAGAGAATCCTTTCCCTAAGTGACCTGAACAAGGTTATTATGGAAGTGGTAAACTGACTGAACATCTCAAGGGTTGTCTTTTTACACTGTCAGTGGGAGAAGGGAGAAAGGTGGGGGCAGGAGAAGTGTTCTGAAGGTATGGTCTGATTTTTTCTTTTTTTTTTTTTGTTTCTTTTAATAAACTTCTTTACATTCTTTGAAGTCCTGTGCCTGCTTTGCTGTCTCCTAATTCTTATCTCACAGAAGGTAAATAGTAATGAGTATTTTGGACCAAAACCACTACACTACACTGGTCCTTGGCAATTTGTGTCCCTATTTCCTTGGCAATGGTCAGGAACCCTGCTTTTTGCTGCTACTGATGGTGTATCTTCTTTCCACAAGTTATGTGCATGTGTCTATGTTTGTGAGAAGCTTTCTGTTGCACTTCATGTCCAATCACTCAATATAAAAAGGCTATGAATGGTACCAGTGAAAATATTATAGGAAATGGGTGAAAGACAAAGTAGCCTGTTATACACAGCTTTCACTCTTCTGCGTCAGTGCCAATGGTTGTGCACAGTGAATAAGGCTTGCCTTCCCAAAAGTGCTGTGATAATCATGAATTGTGATTCCTTGATGTTTTACCAAATCATACCACTTTGTTAGGGCTCTGTTGTCTGATAAGAACGAGTCAACAGAACAGCCCAGAACATGCTATTTTATATTTAATTACTGAATGAGGAGAACTAAAAACTGTTTTAAGATCATTTTAAAAGGTTAAGACAAGACTCAAAAGACAGATACCCACCTGAATAAACTCTATGTTGTTTAGGAACTTCTGTTTTAGCAAGTATAATTTAGAAATGTTGTTGTTTTATTATTTTAATTCTTCATTAAACTCCTCATTTTATTGTATAGAGATTGTCATATGCTGACAGCTGGTGTCTGAACCTCTAAGAAAATATCCCAGCAATATTCTATAGTCATGCATAATTGTTAGTGAGGATGAAATTGTTCTCAGAATTTTCATGATTATGGCTTTTCCAGTCTCCTAAATGCCCTTTAGGGAAGCATAGTTTGTTACCAAGCAAGACTTTTTGTCTTACCAGTGGAGAAGATTAAGCCCTATGGACAAATGCATATATTCATAGGAGATACTAAGGAGTGTAATGCAATTTAGTTCCCTTATTTCTCTTTGTGTGCTTTTCATAAACATATACTACATGATATCCTACTGAGCAATGTGTTTAAAAACATATTGGGAAAAAAAAAAATTACTTTGAATTTGACTATTTTTTTCAATTTTGTTTTTTTGTTTCAAGAAAATTTGTTGAGAGATAATAAATGACATTTATTTTATACAGATACAGAAAAATTAATTAAAATAATAACAAGATCATCTCATAAGCTCACAAATCAAGGGTCAGAGCTTGGTGCAAACATTATGATGATGGTCGTGGTCTTGAACAAGTTTGAAGTTTCTTTACTTTATTTTGGTGGGATAGCTAAAAATTAAACATTCTATGGTACCCCAAAGTTTTTACAGCTTTGTTTTGCAACTCTTTTAAATAACCAATTTAATACTGTTGCAGCAGGGATTACTGTAACAAGCATATGTCAAACCAGGAGTCCCGTGGAAAGGAAGTATATGTGGACAGATTCTTGGTAGATGTTTCAGAGATGTTTATTTCTCCAGCCGCATGGCCGGGGCTCAGCTCAGGAACTCCGCAGTCACGGGACCCAAGGGTCCTTGGCCACCCCGGGGAACACAAACCAAGCAATGGGGAATGAGGCTGAGCAGGGGCAGGGAAACCCCGTGTCTGTGCCCTCAGGGCCCCTCTCCCAGGGCTCCATGGCAGGGGGGGAGACCCCAACATAATACTAACATAATTTTCATTATGTTGTAAGATGGTAATATTTCAGTGTGCCAGTACCATTCTACTAAAGGCAGATAATTGTACTTTGGTTGGTATGACTTTTTTAACAGTGTCTGGTGTCTAATATTTCTAGGTGGAAATGCAATGGAAATCACACTCTAGAAAGAAAGTAATTAGCAAACTTTATTTTGAACCTGTTCTCTGCTTCTGTAAAACACAATTAGAAATATTATTGTTCAGTGCATGATACGGTGGTAGTATTTCAAAATAGCACTATATGAAGCAAGATCCCATGTTGGAATTTGCTTGCACAAGGGAAAAAGAGGGACCTTTTGTGAAATTAAAGGATCATAAGATATTAAGAGAAAGAAAAGGAGGACCGTGCACTTGAAAGCAAAGATATGTAAAAATTTCTTTTATGTCACATTAGAAGACAGAAATAAATGGGAAGTCTACTAAAAGTAGCAAAAAGCTATAGTATGAGATGGATTGTTTAGACAAAAATACTGGGTCAGGAGATAATGAAGGATAAGTATGCAGAAAAGACAACAAGATACAAGTTCACTATGAACTGGTTGTGCTGAGAAATATGTGTTAGGATTACATCCTTGTTTCCTTCCTCTTCACCACAAGTCTCAATTTCTGCATCTTTACCTCCATTTAGTTTTCTTAAAATAAAACTATACTTGAGAGAAAGAAATCTATGCAAAAATGTTTAAGAGGAGATTTCAATTCCATCCAAAAACTTCAAAAACATATGACAAATGCAAGGAGTATTTGAATAATAATTAAATTTCTCTTTTTATAGTTATTATTTTTCTGAATATTTGTTTTTGAATAGTTGGTTGGAAATAGGTTTGTCTGAAATTAATATCTGATGATCTGCTCACCAAAATTAACCAAAAAAAAAGGCCTCATTTAACTTCACTCCATTTCCATTAAACCATATGATGATCATTTGTGTAAACTGAAGTTGAGAAGAGAAGCACTGCACAGTAATAGAGAAGTGACAAAAACAAATTTGGGAAGGGCATGTGGAAAGAGGTAGGTTTTTCCAGTGTATTGCAACTTTTTCTTCACTGTGAATACATTTGTGATGTTGCCTCAGTCCAAATTTTGCAAATAATGTTATAAATTTGCTATGCAGCTCAACAGCTCTAATTACACTTCCTTCTTTTGGAGACTATAACAAAGCAAGGGACTGAAAGATACATTTTCCATTGCTCTCCAATGATACCGTTGGAGTATTTATGTAATACATCAGTCTTCATGTGCACTGTCTTGCCAATAAGGTAAGTGAGCACATTATCTTAATTGTGGGTAGAATATAGGAAGCAGAGGAGTAATAGGAATGAACATATTAAACAATGAATAGGGAGAAAAAGATGCAAATGATCTTGAATATTTCTGCATAGGTTGCAAAAGGAAGTCTTGCAACATCTGTCCCCCCTACTCCCAGGTTTAATTCTCAAAGCCGTCCCAACTCAGGTTTTGTTCTCCCAGTCCTCTGTGAAAGCTGAGGTCTGCCATGGATTTTATAGCACTGACTGAGAAAGAAAAATTACTTCTGAGAATCAGAGAAGCCAATGAGGTAGCTTCACCCTGCAGGATTCTAGAAGTTCTTAATTTAAACTATGGATCACTTTTGCCTCAACTGAAAGGCAGAAACTCTTAAAGTGGCATCCTTTGGGGGTAATTCTGCCTTTAGTTCTGCACTGTATAATTCAGACATCTGGAACAAGTTAAGTATGTGAATCTCTGATGGTGGCCACTGCACTTAAAACAATTGCTGGTTATCCTGTCAGGCTAAAGGAAGCATGTTTTCTACCCCAAAGTCTTCATTTTAATGGTAGATACCCTTTAAAAGTGATGAGAGCTGACGCCAAAAATGACCAGTGTGGATTTGACTGGGTTTGTTCTTTGTCTTCTTTCCCTCCACTGTTTGCAAAGATTGTGAGTACAAATTCCAAATGACTTTGGAAAGAATAATTTATGTTCTCAAAGTTATTTAGATGGCTAGATTTGCTTAATAAAAGAGTTTTGTGCTTTCCTCTCATGCTTCAGAGAGAAAAAAATGTAAATGGTAGTATCTAGGCATTCTTATTTATGGTTGATAACACCAGGTAGATGATTGGTAATAATAAGTTAAATAAGGTCAATGCAGACGATGATTGAGAGCAAGACCTCAAATTGTACCATCCTTTAATAAGAGAGTAATGCCTCTCAGAATGTTCAAAGGCAGCAACATCAGTGCTTGCCAAATAATGCAATTCAGGCTCTCTCAGGGTAGATATGTATTAGGATTCAGTCTTAGATTTGTGTCAGACCTACAGTCTGGTTTTCAACTGAATCAGGGCTGATTCAGTTACATAGCATGAAGATTTAATAGCCAATGCTTTGTATTTCTAGCCTTTCTTTAAAAGTAAAATTAATCATAATGAAATTAATTTTTAATTTCCAATTTTAATTTTTATAAATACCTAACTAAATCGAGTTTAATTTAAAAATCAAATATCTTAATCTACCTGTCAGTGTGTGCCCACCAAAACTTCAAAACCCTCCTACATCCCTGAAGGACATAATCTCAATATATCTTCCCATAAGGTTGTGGTTAAAAGCTAGTGGCAAGAAAGAAAGTTTAGATGTATTGGCAGATTCTACATGAGAATAAAATCAGTGGGAAAGAAATCTGCTCTGTTTAACTGTCTTTTTCTATAAGGCCAGAGAACACTTTCTCCACTGGTTTTTAATATATATTTCATTATGCAAACTTTTTAATTCTATTCCCCCTCCCCTCCCCCCCCCCAGAAGATCTAAATTAATAATATCAGGAAATTTAAAAATCAAAAGTCCACACAGAAAAAAGAAAATTAATGAGTATTATCTGTAAATAAATCTTCTGTTAGTACTTAAATATATTTTTTTTGCCTTAGGAAACTTAAGTTAAAGACAATAGTGCTTTCCTTCTGAATTCTCATCCCCATTAAAAATATCTTACTACATATATAGTTGTTCTGTTAAGGTAAAAAGTTTAGACTGCACATTTTACAAATTAGTTTTTTCTTTTCCTGGATACAAAAAGATTTTTTTTACTATTTTTCCACAAGGATCATTGCAACTGTATACGTATTTTTGTTTCCTGTAAATCTAGTTAGAGTCATTACCAAAATAACACAAAATGGCCTGTCAAAATCTTTAGTAGGCATTGACTTATAAAAATGTTATTATTTATTTAAAAAGAATAAATAGCCCTATCAAGAAAAACTGTTGACATTAAATTAATGAAATATTTGTAAGAGGTTTATGAAAAGCTTTCTAATGTAAGTTTTTATGTCTTGAAGATACTATATTTTGTGAAAGAAATTACTTGACAGGGCTGTTTTGAATTTTAATTATTTCTAATAATGAAAAATATATTTCAAGGAAATGTTTCCCATAATTAACAGTTTCCTCTTTCATATATGCAAGAAAATGACTTCCCATGATTAATTCATTTATTCAATTAATTTAAATAGAAATTCTTTTGGAATGATAAACACCAGTTTTCAAAAATGAGATGCATTTTCTTTTTATATCAGTATTTTGTAAGGTGTCATGAAGTGACGGATAAAATTAGATAAGCCGTTAGCAAAGATATCCATCAAGAAGCTAGTCATGTATGAATACTAAAATATAAAACTTGAAAAAATATTCAATTGTTAAAATAATATAATTCCCATTTTTTATTTCAGTACCTCTTGTCTGGAGCCCTCTGGAAGAAAAAAAATTTCAATCCAAAAATTGTCTATTTTCTTTTACCTTAACATAATTATGTAAATAACTAAAATATTTGAAATGTCTCCCTTATGGAATTACCTGTCTTATTAATTGACATCAGACTTGCATACTGGCTGAGGTTAGAAGGGCCTCTGATTATCCAGTCCCACTTTCCTGCATGCCTGTCTTTGCGCTAGACCTCCCCATGGGCCTCAGGGGCCTGAGACTTCTGGAGGCAAATCTTCGCAGTAAGGCCAAGGTGAAGGAACAGGCCAAGATAGTCAATGACTCCAGTTCCTTTGGCTCAATCTCCTCTGCTCCATACAGATGGGGCCCCACATTTTCCGAAGTTCTTTTTACTGCTGATTTAGCTGTAGAAGCCCTTCCCACTGCCCTTCACAACCTTTGTCAGATTCAATATCAGGTGGGCTTTAGCCTTTTAAATCTCATCCCCACATGCTCAGACAGTGTCTCTATATTCCTCCTGCTTCCACATCTTTTTTTATAACTTATATTTGAATTGAGGATGACTTTTTTCATCCATGCAGGCCTCCTGCCACCTTTGCTTGATAACTGAGTCATCACGATAGAACATCCTTGATCTTGAAGGTGAATTTATTCACACATGTACACAAGACCAAACCCCCCAGAAAACCCATACAACAAATCAGCATTCCTAGACCCCTCTTCCCTCTAGGACCATCTGCTATTGAACTCTTACCAGCAGGTCTCTGAAGAGGCTGAAGTCTTCTCTGAAAAGTCCAGAGCTGTGATCCTGTTATTTATCTTTTTCCTTCCTCTCAGGATTCTGAACTCAGGCTTTTGAGGCTGAAGGATTTTAGAGAAGATGCAGTCAATCTCTGTAGCACAAGAGATGAGACAATCTACTGCCCTCCAGCTTCTTTATTTCTCAACACAAGAAGTCCACCAGCATGCCCATCTCCTACAGACAAGAAATATTCCTCCTTGCTACAGACACTCCCTACGGCTCTAGTGCTGCTGAGCTGTGTCCTCCCCCAGAAACTTGGTCTGGGTCAAAGCCTCTAATGTTACAGGCACAGCTGCTGCAGTGGCTGCTCTGCAGTGCCTGATTGCCCATCCCTGAGTACACTTATGCTGTAGTGAGCATTCCTGACCCCTTTCTGCACAGAAGGCTACATCTGTTAGGTGCTTCCATGAGCCATGCTCAAGACCAGCTCTTATACAGCTCCCTCCCCTGCACCTGTGGCAAGGATGCCTGACCATTCCTCACTTTTTGTCAAGGACAGCTCACAGAGCTTGTTAGAAGCTGCCAGAGGCTGGCAGTCATAGCACCAAGGTAATACTTCTCTGTCAGCAGCAGGCACTTTGATATTTCTCAGAGACCTCCCACAAGTTTTACAGTGATCTTGGACAAAGTTTCCAGAAGATTTAGAAGAATGCAAAGCAGAGCCCAGGAACTACTCCACAAACTGCTATGTGTGTTGGCTTAAAAGCCCTAATTACCTTAAACATAGGATGAGGATAGATAATGACCGTTGAGATCAGATACGATTCCTGGAATGAACTGCAGAGAAGTGTCATTAGTTTTAGAATAGCTGATGATTTACAAGCCTTATTAGATATTTTTCATTTTTTATCTTGTGGACTGAAACATAATTAGAAAATAACAAGTATTGTTATTCACATTGTTGCTGCCAAATCTAAGAACATAACAGAAGTAAATAGCATGAAATGATGATGATTAGTTTCAGAAATTCAAATGAAATTATTATTCAAAAAAAGGTCAGATTTCTTATCCATTTCCTTCATATAGATGGGAAATGTCAGGTTAAACAATTAGCTATTTGTATAGTATACAGCTCGGATCATAATCACTGAGTAGTGTTTGGAGCCAACACAATACTATTACCTTCTAAAGAGATGACACTTTAAAGCTCATATCACATTGTACTGTAGTTAGGGAATAACAACCAACATGTACATACACACACACACACACTCACTCACTCATGCTAGAAAAGCAGGCAGCACTTTTCTAAAAACATAGGTACACCACTTAAAATCACTGTATATGCTCATGAAGAATCACCCTCAGTGGAGCTGAATAAAAATTCTGTATTTTAAGTTATTTTGAAAATTTGGACATTATATCTGCAAAGAGTAACAGAAATTAGGCAGGATGTAATTACAGTGGAAAAATAAATATATTAACTCTAAGTCTAACATACTAAAGGTGGCCTGCAAGACTGTATAAATTAGCCAGGACAATTAACCATTCTTTGAAATATATTATGTTGGGATGGAAAAAGATGATATAGAAAATTATATATTTAAGAGAAAATGTTGCTAAGAAAACCAAACCAGGACACACAACACTGTATTTAAAACAAAATATCTAATAATTGTTAAAATAATCACAAAATACGCTTGGAACCACTGCCACAGTCTCTCCTGACATTATTTCAATGACTTCAAATGAAGCTAGGCCAGCAGAGAATTTGCTTCTTACAGTTCTTGTAAACAAAGCTGAGAATTAATTCCTGCAATGCTGTTACCAGACAGGTCAATTTTCAGTTTGTATATACCTTAAGAAAACACATCCCTAAAGACTAAAAGGTAACTACTAAACACAGCTACATAATATGTAAAATGTAACTTTTAATTTCTGGATCTAATTAAATTGAATGTTGAAGTACAATTAGTGTCTTTAATAATATTATATCAATGTAATTTTATCTCTGTTTAGGACACCTTTTGGAGTGTTTCTCAATAGATTGTATCTAGTAATTTGAAAATAATTTGATAAGTTTTTTGTTGGTTGGTTTTATAGATATTGCATGAACTTTCCTTTTTTCCTTTTCCAGTACCTATGCAGTTTATGGCAAGACTTCAAATAGTCCTACGACTTAGCTACAAAAATAACTAAACCCCCTATAGAGTACTTTTCTTAGCACAAGCCTACCAGCTCTGGAAAGGCAAGTTATTCCATATGGAAAGCATTGGTGTAAATATAATCTGAATAATAAATTAAAAAATAGTGGCTCTTGATGTAGATATCTAAAGTCAATAGGCTTTCCCTGGTCAGCCCTGCTGCTACCTAGAGTAGACTTCTGATAAGTCTGTAGTTTCCCTACCTGCTTCCTGCCAAAATCCTTTCTCACTCACAGAGGCAGGGACACCCTTCTAAACCTTCAGGAGTCCTATCTGACAGCTATTGTTTAAAATCTTGAGAAGTTATCAGAATATTGATTTTGCTGAAATGGAGCTGACATGTTGGGCTTAATGCAGTTATATAAATATAGTAACTAGTGGCACTTGAGATCCCCTTGCTTCTTATCTGCCCTCTAGTTGCCCTTCTAACAAGCTACTGATCTCCTGAAGGTTGTGAAATACTACAAACAACACGAGATATCTCTGATGATCTATCTCAAATAATGTTAGATATCTATTTGTAAATAACTAAACCACACTCATTGTGACATCACAGCTCATGTACCTGCACATGCAAGTAAATCTTTGGCTCTAGGCCTGTCTGCCTTGGTTTAATAGCTCTTGCTACCTTATCCTAAAAGCATGCTAGTAGACAATTAGATCTCATAAATACGTGTGTTTTCCACGTCCTTTTGCTAAATTAAAATCAGATCAAAGAAAATCTCTGCAGCCGTAAAAATTAGCATTGGTATAAAATTATGAAAGTATTAATTTCTGATCTCTGAAAGAGTTATACACTTCATGTTAAATAACTGTTTAGTTGAAAAAATGAAATGTTCAAAATTACCCATGTGCTATGATAACTTCTTTGTTCCTTTTTGGGAACTCAACTCGCGACCCTCCAGTCATGTCACATCCTCTCATTCTCCTCTACCTTCTGCATTTGATATCTACAGAATCTATACTGCAGTGTTTGCCCCAGGATGCAGACACTTTTAATTTTCATATTTAGACTGCAGGAGAATCTCTGCTCCGGTGCCTGGAGCACGTCCTCCCCCTCCTTCTTCACTGGTGTCTGCAGCGCTGTTGAGAGAAACCTATTGTCACTCCTGTCCCCAGGTACTTTTTCACAGCAGCATTTCCCCCTTCTTAAATACATTATCCCAGAGGTGCTACCACCTTTACTCATGGGCTCAGTCCTGGTGAGCAGCATTCCCTCTTGGAGCCAGCTGGCATTGAATCTATTGGACATTGGGGAAGATTCTACTCAGCTGGCCAGCAAATGTGAAAGGATATAACAGTATAAATTCCCTTTACTCCAGGGAAATTTGTATCCTTTCTCAAAATCAATGGAGTCTTTCTTTCCTGAGACCTTACTTCTTGAATGTAAGGTCTTATTATTATGTACCGAATTCACATAATAATATGTTTGCTTCCTGCAAAGAATTTTGTTCGAGAAATATCTTAATATGTGGCTACTTCCAGACTTCCTTGGGGCTCCACACAAGATAAAGTCTCTACTTTTTTTTTTTTCCTTCCCTTATTTTTTTATTCCAATTTTTTTTATTGGTGAATCTAAAAATTACAGAGGGTTGGAGTAGCAGATTTGCTGTGTACAGAAAGTAGAGCCACAACACTACTGAGAAATTCTGCAAAAATTATAGCAAAATAGCTTATAAAAAGAATACATGATATTTGCACATTATTTATAGCTTTAATTAGAACATCCAATACTTTAGGATTCAGTGAAATAAATTTTCAGTCAAATTTTCTTTATTGGAGGGCAAGCGAGCAATACTAAATCTCTTAATTAAATTCATATAAAGTTTCTGTTCGTTTAGTTATGGGTGTCCCATGTTCTGCCCCCAGTTTATTTATTTTGCCACTTATGTTAAAAGAGACACTGGGACTTATAACCACTGAATATTCCCTGGCTGCAGGGAAATAGTTACACCCCTGAGGTTTGTTCATTGGTAGCAGAACAGTGCATTGAATTATTGTGTCTGGCAAAGATATTTTTTTCTGTCTCATTTTCAGTTCTTTGTGTTATTACTGCTGTTTTACTGTCATCAAATAGTTTAATATTTTCATTACTTAAGGTGTTAAATGCCACTGGTTTGTATTAACAACACCAAACCCCAGATTTCAGATCCACTATTATGTTGAATTATTTTATATGAATCTCCACTTTTTGCTACCTCGCAATTTTACTTGCATATTTTTCACTTCCTCCCTCAAAACAAACAAACAAAAAACACCCCTATTTTTTTTTGCAAGTGAAAACCTAATTTATACAAAAAACAATACTTTCTTGCCTGGAGCACGTTTATATTACAGCTGTGTAATAATGTGCAATCTGTTTCCATGACCACAATTTCACTAATTTTCATTCTGTCATGTCTTAGGAAGGTATAAAGTAAGATAATTACTTTAAAATGTATGTTGACCATACAGATAAAAAATGAACACTTTTTTTTCTTAAGAATTTTAGATTTGAGTACTTTCCTTAATAGGAAAGTTAGTGATGTGTTTTCTCCATTTGCCCGCACATTTTTCAGTATAAAGTTTTGCTACTGATTGCATAGGAAAGCGTTCCTGCTCTGGGTAAAAGAATGTCATGCAACTAAGGTAATTGGAGAGTCACTCAAACTGTTGGATTTTCATGATGACTTGTTAATATGTTTCTGTTCAGAGCATTTCATAAGCATTACTACCCTTAAGTACAGCTTCTGAAGAAAATCTGAACAATTATGTAATAAGCAGTCAAAACTAGTGCTCATGCCAGGACTGCTTGAACGTCTCAGCAGAGATATGAATTGTTGCCAAGTGTGGATATATGAAAGATGTATCCCTCTCTCTCTCTGAAATTCTTTCCTGATTAACCAAGTATGTTAGGATATTCTGATTTTTAAAACAAGATCTAGCAGTAGTAAACTACGAATTACAGGAAACAGCATAATTTATTCCTTCCTATGTATTTCTGACCTAAATAAAATCACTGTAACTCTCTTCCAATTAATTATGAGTTAATGAGATGATACTGAAGGATAAGTAGATGATAGATAAATAGATTAATAAATGATAGATAAATAGAATAGAATCATAGAATATCCTGAGTTTGAAATATCACATAAGGATCACTGAGTCCAGCTCCTGAATATTTTAGATATTAGATATTTGAGATCTCTTCCTTAACCTGAGCTCCCCAAAATAAAAGGAAGTTTCTTGTTTGGAAAGTGTTTTCATAATTACATTTTTGCTTATTTGGTATTAGCTACAAGCTGAAAAATGTTTAATTAGCTATAAATAAAGAGGCAGTAGGAGCTAGATGGAAAAAAATCTTGGTATCCTTAATGCAATTTCCTGTAGAGATGTCTAAGTCCAAAAATTCTGAAAGAAAATGCCTCAGTTGTTCGGTCTCTGCTCTTCCTGAGATCAGTTATCTTGAAAACTTGATACCAGAAACACTTAAAGACCATGCAGCACACTTAAGATGGTCATACCCCCTAAATAATAAATTTGAGATCCCTGATATTAGAAAAGTCTATATAATAGTGTATCTTGTTTTTACATTCCTGGAGTGTTAGAAGAGAGAAGTGACAGACTCTGCAACAATTTACATTCTCATAGTCACGAGGTGGCTGTTTGGAGTAAGGATCTGTATTGAAGGACTTTTTCTGGAAGCTTTGCCAGTGTTCAGAAAAGGGTGCAAGGCTCTTGGAAGCAAGAAAGATATTCCAACCTTAAGCCCTGTGACTCAGGGTCTACCTGAGTTCTAGATTCTGTTCTAGAAGTCAGCATGCCTGAAGGTTAGGCTAAGGCAACTAAAATTCTTCACTTAGTATAAAAATAATCCTGTGGTGTAATTATTTAGGTGTATTTGAATAAAGATATATTTTTTGTTGATTAAATAAGGAGAATATTTAGAAAGCCTCTTTTGTTTACATTTAGTTGACTAAATAAATTCTATTTAATTGACTATACAGCAGAGACCTTTAAAGTAATTTTATGTGAGACAGGTGGAGAAAATTTTTATAGTAAAATACCTGTGCTATTTCTGTTTTTTCCCTCCTGAAATTATTAATGTCAAAATATTCCACAATTCTTTTAAGAAATACCATCTGATAAAGGTCTTATACTTTAATACGTATTGGCAAGTCTCCTCCCATTCAAAAGTATCATTTCTCCTTATGATCTGTAGCAAAGATTAACGCAGCTGAAAGGGGGAGTTTACAACTAATTCAGAGGATGTTGCTCTGATGTGATTTTAAGAGTGTTTATGCTACATTTAAGATACAGAAAATCAAAGCAGTATAGCTGTCATGTTTGAGTGCACCCACAAATAGAATTCTATTCTAGTAGAACTAATTGGTGCAAATGTTGGCTTGTTACAAAAGCTAGTACAACATATTCATAATCACCAAGGATTATGGAACTCAGGCATAAGAAATCATATCCCACATCCAAAAAGAAAGAAAAGAAAGAAACATAATTTGCTTCTTCCAGTTTCTTTCAAGACATGAACACTGAGTAACATGCAGCCTAAAGGGTCTTAACTACTTTTTTACACTTCTTCTCATTTGTTGGTGTCTCTGCAGGTTGATTTATAGATCCTGGGCTGAATTTCCACTTTCTGGGTGAAATTCTCAAGTCAAAGCTAGCTACATAAAATTTATATACCATAGGGATATAGAATCATGTGTGTAAGGTCCCAACACACAGATTTTTTTCTGCTACAGATTAACCATTAAGAAATGTAAAAAAAATATTTTGTTGTCCAAAATTCTGCCTTTCTTCAGAGACCTTTGGTGTCATGCTTACCCTGTAGTAGGTTTCTACAGCCTAATAAGTAGGGAATTGTTTAAAATCATAAGGATTAGGCAGACACTGATAAATGGTTTCCAAAGTTCATGTGTTTGACAGTTAACAGTTTTCTACTAAATGGCATGTGGCAGTAATCACTCCTTTGTCTCTGTGAAAAGAAAAAATCAAAGAAAACAACTTTCCATTAAAAAAAAAAAAAAAAAAAAAAGCCAGAATAAGGTTTCAAACTGTAAATCCTAATCTTACACTCATGTCTAACATAGAAGAAATACAAATTCTGGACATAATTTGAGCAATTGTTTTTCCTAATTTTAAAAAATTATTTTGATTTAGTCTTCCTGGCTGCTAGGAGCTACATTAGTATTTACCTGCTTCTTTTTCCTCTGTGGTTCTGAACAAGTAGAGCTCTTAGTCATGATTTTTAAGTTACAAAAATAGTATAAACCCATGCTTTTCTTTCAAGTTTTCTGTAACTACATGCAAGTTAATAACTAAAGGAGCAACTGGTTTCAACTTTTTTTCTGAGATATTATTTGTGTCTTTTGGAAGGTATTTTTCTTCTATAGAATTGTTGTAGATAAACATAAACACTGAATATTTAGTAAACTAAAATTAATATATTCAGCTAGGTTTTTCTTTCCTTCTTTAGTAAATTCTTATAGACAATTGGCTGAAGTAGTATATGCACAACATCTAAGGAAATGCCAGCTCATTATCGTCATTGATATCAGCCCATTTTATCTAAATTTATCATTTTAATGGCTTAAAAATATAATTATATGGGTACTGCTAGATATGAAGCTCATTAATTATATTATTAGTGATAAATGAGTGAATCATACCTCTCTTCTATGTATTAACAAAAGGTCTAATTTAGGTCAGCAATAAAATAGTCATACATTTACATTATTGAGAGGTACATATCAATTTTTAACTTGCAGAACAAAACAGTTCACTTTGGTAACAAGAAAAAGGAAATGCACGCCATAGCCATAGCAAATATAGGTAAATTATAAACTTTTTTTAATTGAACACACAGAATTTTTAAAAATTTACCTGTTCTTTTAGCATCTCACTTTCTTTGGTCTACTTGAACAATTCTTCAATGGATTCACTTGTCTTCTCTATTAGGTGGAAAGAACAGTATGGCTATAGGTTATATGCACTGTACTGTAGCAGTGTACATTGCTTTATTTACACAGTGAAAAATTTTTTTAGAAAAAACATTTTGAGGGGATTTAGGATAGTTTAATTGTCTACAATTTTTCATGCATAATAGAACAGAGAGAAAACAGATTTGGTCATGGAACATATATAGTATGAATTTCATGTGAATCTGTTATGATTCATTAGCTAAATTATCTTTTGGATAAGAACAAAAAAGTGAGTTTGGGACATTGTTGCCAAAAAGATTGTTATGAGAATAAATGACCACAAAAAAGATGAACATGATTTCAGAACTGATGTATAAGCCTCCTTCAGTCCATTAATTTAGGTAATTCAAATCCAAAATGTACTCACCCTTGAAATGTATCCATTTTATTCCAAGCTACAAGTCTGAGAACAATTGTGGTTCCTTTAATGCTGAATGAGAAGTAATGAACAGACATTATTCTTTGAGTATATATAGAGGCCTTTGTCAGTATAGTACAAGTTCAAAGTAATTCTTGTTGTTTCAATACATGTATTATAAAAAGGTGCTCCTCAGTGTGGCTTCCCTACTTCCCCTTATATGTACATTCAGATGTCTTGATGACATGTCAGAATAATCACATAAGCACACGTGAAGTATACATGGATATCAATGAAGTTCGCCCATTCTGAAAAATGTAAAAAAACCCATACCAAACTAAACCAACAAAAAAACCCAACTAAAACAACCAACCAATCAAACAAGAAAAAAAACCCCAAACCAGAAAAAGTTCCTGATATTGAGCCTCTTCATAAAACATCAATCCTCTATTAGTAAAACCTACTCTAAGGAGGAATTCCAATTTTCTCTCTCCACTCCCAAAGCTTGTACTGCTCCTGAGCTAAATATGGGGAAAGAATTCTCAGGTAAGAAACTCTCTAAAGGAATCTTTGCAGCAAGTATTTACTAGATTGTATTACTTGAATTACACAAACAAGACTCTCTTACCAGGAAAGACCTCATTCTGTTTAGTACTGTGCCAAGAAACCAACAAACCAACAAACCAACAAACCAAGTCTGGATTCTGCAAGTTGTTGATCATAAAAGAAATTTCCTGTCCCCTCTCCAGTCTGAGTGAGCTGAAGATGTGCAATCTTTTTCCCACGTAAGTGATTAGTCATAAGGGTTTGTCTAACCTTCATGGTAACTGACGCCAGCAAACTTGCTGAGAATTCTGTTATTGAGATCACTGGAGTCACTGTGGCACTTGCATTTTGGAGGGCTTTGACAGCTTAAAATTTACCAGGAGAAAATGATCAGATCTGTGACAATCTTTTTGCACACACCTGCTGTTCAAAGAAAATCCTTCTGTTCATCCAATTTGTGGGTAATTCAGTTAATAAGTAAATTGGTTTTAAATTAAATGTTTTTAAAATCAGCTTATCCCTGACTGTGGTAAACTTTAAAATGAAGTTAGTGCAGCTTATATGTCTATTAGAGATCATTCTGACTAATGTCCAATTCACCAGACACTTACTTACAGGTTAATGTTTATTCAGAATTAATCACTGGAGTAACACAAGGTCATGCGCTGAGTGAGGTAGTTAAAATGAACAACTAGGATGCTACTCCTAGGTACTCAGCAAGACTTTGGATGTCCCTTCAGTAGGTTAATGTTGCAATCTATTATGTGGTATATTCTACACTGGTTTCTCTTTCATGGCATACTTCATTATGAAATTAATTTTCTGTCTATGATTTTACATTAACCTTAACTGTACCTGTGAAACTGTCAGCATTCAAAAGAATTACATTTTTTGTGCTGTACTGAAGATAAGTTAGCAATTGTAATTGGTTGGTATTTTGACCAGATTACCCCAATAAGATTTATCAAACAAAAAATATTGTTAGGCAAAATGGAATTTTATCAGTAATAGTTTAGTGACTGTTGTGATGAATTATTCAATTCTCATAATTTCAGCATTGTCTTTAATGAAGAATGTGGAAAAACGAAAGAAGAATTATATTGTCTGCTTTGTAAAATTTCTGATCAAGGAGATCCTTATCAGTAATGCTTTAAGGATAAGGAAGCCTCAGGAAGAATTATATAGAGGGATATTTAGGATTTAGGACCTAGACTAGAACCAGGTATGGTCTTTTTGTTCTGTGGTTCTGGGTTGTAACAGGATCCAGCTCCATGAAGGCAGCTTTAGGTGTCAGTTCAGTACTGATGATGAGTAACACTTATAAGAATACAACACTTTATACTTGTTCAATGAATCTCCTTTCCCCCCCTCACACTATTTTGTAAATAATTTACTATCTTTTACTAAATGTAAATCCCAAGTTTTTAAACTTTCTTTGAAAATAGACCAGAGTTTACATGATTCAGCATCATGATTTTCAGATGTCAACTGAAAATACTACCCATGCTATTTTGGTTATTAATGTACCAGAGTATGAGTGCAGAACATACTAAACCATACCATGACTATAAGGTTTGTTTGGTACTCAAAACTTATTATTTATTGGCATACTCATGGGAAATTTGCTTCAACAGCTATTTCTTTCAAAACATTTGGGATGTCCATATCTCTTATGTAAAGAAAATGGACAAAAAAATGAAATTAAAAAATTAAAGGTCCATATTTTGAGGTCCAAAAGTGAGAGTTCATTAAAAAGAGATTAAAACCACAGGGATAGAAAAGACAATATAGAAAAGCAATAGTTTTAAATTTACATTCACACTGCTTACATCTTCTTTATTTTCCTATTTTTCCCAGTAGTCAGTATTCCTTTGCTTTTCAGTGGAGAAGTTATCAGTCTTCTTTTTTTTCTGTCCTCTTTTGGTTTAGGTTTGCATCTTCTTTATTAATAGAGCCATTAACTGATTTAAAAGTGATGTATTTGATTTTTAGGTATCTTTTTATAGACAAATAAGAAAGAAAAAGAAAAACTCTTAATTGAGAAGAAAAGATTTAACACTTTGTATATGTTTATGTATATAGCAGTTTGGAGGATTTATCTTGCTTAATTTTGTGATCTGAATGAGGAAACTAGCATAAACTAGGCTCCTTCAAAAGTAATGGTGTTCTAATATTCTTTTGATTTTTACTATTTTAGAGACAGAATGAATTACTTTTGTGTTATTTAGAGTCAAATATGTTTACTTAGAAGCATAGATTTGAAGTAATGAGACAATATAAAATACCCAAATTCATTATTGTTATAATTAACTCTAAATGTAGTGGCTGGTTTTGTGCCTGACTGGGCATTTCTTTCCATTCGTCTGGCCTACAGAGAATAACTATCTTGTAGCTGAGAAAATAGTTTGTAATTCCTACTGCTATTTGTTTAATTTTGCGCTCACTTTCTTCTACAGAAAAAAAGGGAAGGAAGGATACTATGCTCTCTTTTGTATATTTCTTTCTTTCTTTTTGTTGCATCCTCTTATTTGTGAAGTTTGTGTACCAGAATCATAATATATTCCTGACTGTTAAATGAAGATTAAAATCAATGCCAAAGAAGGTGGATTTACCAATGGGGTCAGTGCTTAAGCTGATCTATACTTTCCCTTCTGCCGTTGAGGATTTTGATAATTTCATGAGAAAAATTTTCTGTGGACTCTCTACCATCTTCTCCTGAAAGAAATGCCTTTGAATTAGCTGTTCTTCTTCATAATCACAGACAGGGAGACAAAATCAGTTTAGATAAAAGGAAAGTAGTCTGTCTTTATCTAGGTTTTTTAGAAAAAGAAAATTGTGAATGTGAACCCTGATCACCCCTTCTAACGAGGATTTGAAGATTTCAATCTTAGATGGGAATTCTGAATGAGAGATCCTGAATTAGCAAAGGTTGTAACATATAACATTCCCTCAGTTATCTAAATTCAGAAATGAACATTATTTTAGTTATTTTGAAAACCAATATCAGGTTTTTTTCCCTCTTCAGAATGTAAGCTTTGTTCTTCCTAGGTACTTACACAATTCCTTGTGTCCCAGGATCCTATATCCAATTTGGGATATAAGATTTCAGAATATATCCATTAATTTGGCATTCTAAAATTTTGTCAAGAGACAAGGTATTAGTTCAGTCTTTCTCAAGGTTATATATTAGCTCTTCCTTTCCTATTTTCTGCCGGCATCATGCTTAAATATGTACATCTAAATGAAAAAATTAAAATTATTTCTAGTGTGTTCTTTTCTGTTGCTGGATACATTATTTTTATGTGTAAGGGAGAGAGATAAACTTATAACCACACATTATCTCATATATTTTGCATTTGTGCTAGTAGCACCTCCTTGTGTCATAAAAGGGTGCCCTGATAAAAAAGATAATGCTGTACATCTCAGTGAATTTTTTATGAATATGTTTAGACAGATAGTGTGAATATGCATGCACACTATAATTAAATCTCAGTAAAATAAGGTTTTCTTTTACAATCTTCATAAAAAGAAACTCTAGGAAAAAAAATTTAATAATTGTAAACATTTTCAGACACTGTTTTAAGTTTAATTACAAGTGTAACCAGAAACAATGTTATTAACACAAACACTATCTGTGCTTTACATATCTTGACCCTAAGAAATAATGGAGAATTATCAACAGAATTAAAAAGTATTAAATAATATTGGCTTATACTGCATAGCTTAAGGAAAAACAACAAATCTCCAATGATAAAATAATCCCATGTCACAAAACTCCTCCAGGAACACACACAAATATACATATGTACATACGCTTACTGCAATACTATACCAATTTTACCAAGTGAAGCAAAAATTAAACAATAGTCAGTTGGCCATTGATGATCACTGTTACAAGCTACAAAATTGTCCAAGCAGCACAAATCCAGAATAATCCTGGGGCCTTGGCGTCTGATATGAGCAATGCAGACATCTTATTTTCTGGGACTGCAAGGGCACAATAGCCTACCTGAAATCTCCACTCTTTTCATAAAGAATTTTTTAAAAAAGTTTCTGTGCACGTACAATTTATTATCTTGATTTAATATGGCGTCAAATAACCTGATTGGAAAATTCTCAGATTCATAGCCACAGATATTTAGGCCGTATCTCGGGTAGACTGTTGTCTCCATGACACATGATAATCACTAGGGAGAAATCTGTTTGGGTTTTTGATTCCCTTTTCTTTTAAAGGGAAAAAAGTCATCTACATTTTTCTTTTAAAAATCTGCTTTTTACTGTCTTATTTTCCAATATAACAGACTACTCACCATAAAGGCATGAAGATATCTGATTAACCATCTGAACTTAACAGGGTAAACACTATCAGCTCTGTTGGACAGTTTATCCGCAGAGTATCCCATACTGTCTGATAAATGAAAAACGTGATATAAAGTTTTAAAATGTACAAATAGAGATGGACTTTGGCTGCAAAGCTAGAAATTTATGCCACTGAAATGTCACTTTGACCTAGCTGAACTACTAAAGCACAAGAAGTTTCAAGCTGTGGTAGCATGCTGCTCCTGCTACACTGTTCACTTTTATGGTTAGAGGACATCAAACCTGTAATTGAGAAGACACCTCGTCCTAATTTTAATAAGGAAGTCAGCAGATTGGATAAACGGAGTGTGGATATCAGATGAATGCACACACAGACAGACTAGAAAATTACTGTGGTTAATATACTGTTTACATATCTTTAATTAAAATGCTATCTTTGCAAGACAAACGCTGCACATAATCCTGGGATTATGTGCTACTGATCCTTAGATTTGTTTCTTAATCCATTTCCTTTATCTATTAAAGAAAAATGTTGATCTATTACTTCATGACCTAGTCAGATTTTTTTCAGTCAGATTTTTTTCCTTCTCTGGAATTATAAAAAATATATTAAAAAACCCCAAAACCCTTCTTTTCTGTCTGAAAGAGGATAAGAGATGAATATAATATATTTTTCCAGATAATGAGCCTTGTGATACTTTCTTATTATACATTTTCATAAACAAAGAACTACAATAGAGTGTAGATGGTTCAATAAGAAGAGATGTGCAATTACTGGAAGCCCTCTATTCAAAGTGTAAGCAACAGTTTATATCTTTAGTGATATATTGACTATGTACTTATTCCTTTAACAGAATGATTGGCTGCATTAAAAAAAAAAAAAAAAAAGAAATTGTGGACCTATATTTCTATTTGTATGGGTAATAAGTGGTCTGCATTCCATAGCTTATGAAAGCAGATATAGCATATGGTAAGGAAAATTTAGCTTGTAATGGAAATGCTACATGCATCTGGGCTAGCTTAATGCAAGATTGAAATTTCAATCTGTTCAATAAAATTCAAATTCTGGGTTAAAGGTAAAAACTACTTGAATTGCAACCAACTTTTAATGTTATATCAAAGAGCTCAATAAGAATATATTTTATCATAGATAAACACTAAATAACAAGGTGCACAAACATATCCACCCTTGAGCTTTGAAATCTTCAGAGATAATACAATCTTGACTGAATTATGTTTTTATAGCAAAGAACTGAACTTTACTATAAAAATTGAAGTTAAAAAAAACATTAGGGAAAAGTAGTATCTCTCCAAGCTAGGAAGCAAGTGTTTTGATTTCAGTAAACTTATCAGTTATATAATAAATATTTCAAAGGAAAAAGTAAATGTTTGTGCTTTTAATCATTAGTATAAAATATTTTTGAATGTAATGGCATCAGGTTTTTTTGCTACTATAACTAATACATAGATAAATTATTTTACTTTCCACCTCTAATAACAAACTTTATCTCATTAAAATGTCATTTCCTACTGAATTAGCACAGTATTTTTTCTCTCTTTAGATTAAGTTCAGCAGATGTTATTGAGTTGATTCTATTTTTTATATAAGATGATGACAATACAATTAGGATTTTTTTCAAAACTGTAATTGTAAAATTGACCTTATTAAAATTCCACTTCCTCCATAATTAAAAAAACCTAATTACTTGTAGTAATTGGACCAGAAATGACATTTTCAATTCATTAATATTCAACAAATTGTTTTTGAAGATGTTCTTGCATGATTAGTAGTCAGTCTTCAGCATTTCTGTTCATTTCTTATTTAAAAGTCATCTGGAATAATAGTTTGCATCTTAATAAGACAAGTTTCTATGAATTGATTTTATTTATAAGGTTTTTAATTGCTAATTAATATGTGAAAATATCTGTCTCCTGTAATATTTGTTACACATGAAGTGAAAGGTGAATGTAGTAGAACAACAATTCGCACATTGCTTCATCGCTCTAAATAAGCATGAAAGATACCATATTTCCCATCCACAAATTCTCGCTATTCTTTCTAGAAATGTCAAAACCAAGTTTAATATGTCATGGTACTGTGCACCTGAATAAAGAAGTCAATTTATCTAACGTCACAAAGTAGAGGCAAATCAAATAATTATGCATGAATGGTTTTCTGAAACAGCAAAATACAACTGAGATCACTTCAAGGTGTACTACTGTTTATATTATCTGATATAATGACATTTGAATTGATATCATATATGCACTCTAATTCCCTTTATATGTTTTTTAATATATGTATCTGTACCTATAACCTTGAAGTGTAATTCCTTTGATGTCCCTGAAACAGTCAGAGCTCAGACAGGGCTCAATCAAAGCTATTAAGAGATTTCCCTTCTGATAAGCATGATCCACGAGCTGGAGTGATCACTTTTAAGGGTAAGTGTCAAATTGCCAATAAAAACTGTCAGATGAAGTGAAATGTGAAGCAATTTTGAGTGACATGTTTGCATCAGAAGTTGAACTGAAATGATTGTGCACTTTCTTTTTGTCAGGCAGAGTCTTCATGTGATTTTGGGGTTATATTTCCATAAGTAGACATAAATTTTTAATAACCATCCTTCTGTTTGTTAAAATTCAATATTTTCAGATATTTAACCTGAATGTAAGGTAGGAAACTGCAGGTGTTTCAGGAATTTTGGGAACTTGGAAAGTTAGGTGGCATCTGAGAAAAGAGGTTGAGGATGACAATATTGCAGTGAAGGCCATTTTTAAAAATGCATCCTTCAGAATCAACTCCAAACCTCTTTTTATTTTCCCCCAGGAAGCTTTCTTTACTCTTAGAATCCTTCTGTCAGGGCTTTTCACTTCCAGATTAAAAAAAAAAATAGATTAACTTACTAGATAAAAGAAAAAAGTTTTTTAATCTGTAGGAACCAATGTTGTATAGAACCTACAACTTTAATTAAAACCTCACCAACAGCTAAATTTCTGAGTCATTTCTAGTTTAGCTTGTAGTCTCATAGAAGCTGAGGCAAAAGAAAGTTGACAGCACTCAGGACTAATCACCAGATATTCTGTTATTGAAAGGGACAGTTAGGGCTTGGCTACTCTAGGTTCTTACCTTTCAAAATAGGACATTTATCAGAACTTCAAGTGTGTTGATATGCAGTGTACATATACACCTTGTAGCAGCATGTGAATCATTCTTCAAAACTCCTGTACTTTCCAGAAGGAATGTCATAGTTCCTGCACTCTCAAATCCAGTCACACAGAAAGACTTTTGAGTTTGCAGATAATTAAGTTCTCAGTTTAGCAAGTTTATACAGCAGGTTTATTTCAACTGTCTATAAACTAACATATATCATTTAAAAAAAAAGTAGCGCCAAATCAAAATTTTTCAGGAATCTGCTGTTTCATTGCAGTTTCTGCAAAGTGGGATGCAAGAGATTCATGTCTGCTAATCAGGGGCAGTAGTTCCACCAGAATATCAGAGAATGAGATGTAAACCTCACCCTTCCACCTTTGAGATGAACGTCCTTTGAAACAGAGAAGTCTCTGTTCATGCAACCAGTGTCCCCTTGTTCAGGTAGGGGTTCATATTCAACTGCTACAACTGAAGTTTTCACTACTTGGCACTCACAGTTTGAAAGAGAAAGAAACACCTAGATAGGCACTAGACATGAACATGATTTGCCTCTTTACATATAATTTCCTAACTGTACTTAACAGTCACGGTAGTTCAAAAGAACTGTTAAGTAAACAGATGTCATGACTGTAGTTCAATGGTTTCTTTTGTTGATAATAAGCTGAAAATTTACTGTTTTTCACACTTCTGGTGTATGCAGAAGTCTCGCTTCTTTAGAAGCATGTCAATATATTCAGTTCAGTCTGCATGGGACTATTTATTAGAATATTCAAATTGATTTGTAGGCAGGTAAAGAAAAACAGGAAAAGAAAACACAAAAGAAAAGGATAGCTTCCTTAGGTCCACAGCCCCATAATGGGTCTAAAATGCTAATTCTGGCATGAAACAAGAGAATTATTTCTACCACAGTTTTGAAATAATGATGATTTTTCTCACACAGTTAATTTCCACACCAATCAGTTACATTACTCATTCTGTAGTTTATGTATAAGGTGTATAGCTAAAATTTGAACTGCATGCCATTTGAATAACCTGCTGATGGAGCTGGTATATATTGCCTGCCCCACTTTTGATGCATAAAAAAAAATAAATTAATCTGCTGTGGCCTTTGTACTCAATCAGGAAAAAGTGATTATGTGTCATAAGCTTCCTTCTCTAATATTTGCATGACATTCAGAAGAAACACATTTAAAACAGGAACATAAGATGGGAAATTTGGAAAAGAAGTCTTATGATAATAATATAAAATCATTTGGAAAAAACCCCAAGTAGACGCTATGTCCTAGAAAAACTATTTTGTGCAATGAGTATTAACATTTTGGAACTGTGGAAATTATGCTCTACCTCCCTTAATCCAAAGAGATAAACTGGAGGGGTAAATTTTTGAAGGTTTTGAAGGCATATTAAGAAGTCGTAGTTAGTAATTTTTATGAAATAGTCTGCTATTTTTATTGATTCTATTGAAATCAGATGTTGCTCAATTTTCTGTTTGTATTAAAATTTGTAAATATAATATTTACTACAAAGGGATTGCATGACTTCCAACCCCTGTGACTTTATACTGCCTGAGATGTTACCATGTTTACAAAGGCTTAAAATAAATTATTAATAATAATAGCAGTAAAGTTAATGGTATGCCTGAAGGAGCCAGAATGGAAGTTACCCTGAGCAGACCATGTGCTAAGCAAGAATCCAATTGCCCTTCATGACTGAAGATGTGCAGCTCACTCAGCAGAGCTCAGAACTGTTGCATTGTCTTTTTGTCATTGTCCTCACCGGTGCTTCCTTTTGTGTGACTGTCACGGCCCATCACTAGGGGTGTTTGTTAAAAATTCTTGTCAAGCTAAACAAAGACACCAGACCATGTGTCAGGGAAGCTGTGAATTTATTGTACAGTTTCCATAACTCTGGCAACCAGCCCACTGTTTAGACTCAATAGGTGTTGGCTAACAAGCCCTTAAATTCTTACAGTACACTTTTACAAGTGGAAGTTAACAAGTCCTAATTTTTGTACAGTAAACTTCAATAAGCTCCCAACTCCTCACAAGAAACTTCTCAAAGGTGCTGGCTACCAAGACACAAAACACTTCCACAAGATCCCCACTCCCACAAAAAAGTTCAGCATGGAGTTCAGGGTACAATATGGTAGCTATGCTTTGCCTGGTCAAAGCAAGGAGGGAGACAAATAAAGGCAGTAAAGGGACAGAGAGAAAAAATAATATCACCAGTCCTTAGATCCCACGTTTGCCCTGCTCTGTGGATAGTCCAGAGATGGAGTAAATATTGAGAGCAAAAGAGATGAAAAAAGAGTGAGGGAGCCTGATTGGCTTCCTTTTGTAGTTAAGCTGGTGCATGGCTCCTATGCAAACTCCATTTTTTTGCACTGTTCTCTTCATGCACGCACACAGGAAGTGAGTTGGGTGGGTGCTGAGCATGAGTTTCAAGTTGGAGCAGGAAGCTGGCTCAGAACAGCACTGTTACCTTCACAGGACCTTCTCTTTTGATCATATCTTTCCCTTCATAACACTTAGAATGTTTGAGACAAAATGTGCTTACACCTGGTCCTCCACAGTGACACTATTCTTTGAATCCCTTTTAAAGGACTTAGTAAGTGGGCCTAGTCCATTAGCTCAGTTTTATTCCTGCTTGTCTTTCTTAACTCATTTTTTCATGTGTCAGATGCAGTCACAAGCAGATTTTATTTTGGTCAGTAGATTTATTATACACTGCAGAGTAGTTGCAGTGCTACATTCTTATCTATTTTGTCATGCGTTATTTACTCTTTCCACACAGAGTTTTAATTGTGTAACACCTGGCCCCAGCTCCACTTAGATTTTTTCAGTAATGCGAGATAATCCCTTTGCTGCTTCTTGTGGATGTTTCTATTAGCTAATATTACTGACTGTAAACTTGCACCTGGCAGCACCACACTTAGCTTGTACAGTGGTGGTCTCTCTCCACACAGCTTTGGAAACAGAGCATGCACCCCTCTGTGCCTACATCTACTACTCTACCAGGATGAGAGTATCTTTTATGAACCCACTCTTTGTGTTGACAGCTGATCTTCAGAACCAGCAGGTGGTCAAGAAAGATTGTCTGAAACCAAACCTCAAATCACCATAGCAAATATTTTCCATTACTTGTAGGAAGCTGACCTGCTTCTCAAAGTCAGGGAAGTTAAGTACAGCGTACATTTGATTTAAACAATTACAGCACATATAGTGCTTCATTACAATATAAAAACAATTTATTGTATAAATTTACATTTTTCAGGTCTTTAATTATCCGAGTTATTTGCCCATTTCTGTTAAATTTTCCCCCAAACTTCACTCTAACTGCCCGTGGTACAGTCGTATGAAGTGCACAAACATACCTACTTTAATAGCTTTCTTCAATAAGGAGGTCAATAGAAATAGCACACAGTGACCCATAATTGAATGCAAGAGATTTACTGACACTGATTAAACTTTCAGAGTCACGCACAGGCAGCTACGCTCTTACATCTCAACCAGGCTGTAAGTGCACATCTTCCCCTCATACTGACTTGCAGATTTAAGAGTCATGTCCTAGGTCAAAGAATATACTCATGATAGAGGAACCTGAAAGTGCCTGGATGAATAATAATAATTACAATTAATAAAATACTTTGCACAAGGGATAGCTGATGGCATTGGCAATCTTTCAAAATATGTTGTGGTTGATAACAATTGCTTAGGTCTGCAAATCTTCTCTTCTTCATCATTTAAAATAATAGTTTAACTTAATTTAAAATGCGAAGTCAAACAAAAAGCATGAAGCCAGATCCCAGACTCTAGCAAGCCATTATACCTTGAGTGACTTTACCACTTAGTAGGGAACCCAATTACTGAACTACCCTTTCAGCTTTTATATAAATACACAAATGAACGAGAAAAGAAAATTTGAGTTTCTTTTAGGTATCTAAAATTCTGATGTCTACATATGAAGTAGGGTTTTTTTTGTAGTTCTTTTACTTGTTAGTGGAAGAAAATTAGCATTATTCATCAGTCTGATTATCTGACCAGCTTCTAATATCTGCTTCAGGGTAAAATGAGTCATTCTTGAAACTTTATTCTCTGAATCTTCTGACTGTAGTGGGACCCTAAGGCAAGAAGGTTAGATGCAGATATGCAAACTTAAATGACCATAATTCACCCACAACAATAAGTCATCTAAATACTCCTTTCTTGTCAGATATATGTAGAAGGCTGGACTCAGAAAGCAGTTGCATTTCAAGTCTCTTCCCTTCTTTTTCTGTTCTTACACTTGGACAGTTATAAACTTTTCTTTAATTCATTCTTTGCCTTTATTTTCCCTCTGCAGAATCCAACAGGGAAGCCTTGAAGATATAAACAGCTTCTCAGTTTAAAAGGTAAAAAATTATGACTTTCTTTATGCTACACTTCCATTAGACTATGTCTTAATCAATATAAGGTAAAAGGCTTATAAGTAATCTAAATCTAAATATTTTTGCATTTTTTACAATATACTATAAGTGTTATGTTAATATAAATATTAAGAATAATTATTCTGTCTCTACACTTTAAGCAAACATTCTGGAAGAATAAGCTTTCTTTCTGCAACAGACCCAAATTATGTCTTATT
The DNA here is from genome assembly GCF_000691975.1 of Corvus brachyrhynchos. Lineage (NCBI taxonomy): Eukaryota > Metazoa > Chordata > Aves > Passeriformes > Corvidae > Corvus > Corvus brachyrhynchos. The sequence goes on along the minus strand of NW_008246057.1, from coordinate 7,049,962 downwards.
TCAAAACAACTCATAAGAAAATAATTATGCAAAGAGGATACATAGTGTCCAGAGACATTTGTGTAATCATTTATATAAAGTTTTCTATGCTTTGCAACTTCCTATGAACTTGCAGTTTATCTTTGAACTTATGTCTAGCTAAATGGGCACAGTAAATGAAATTCTTCTATACATACAAGAAACAGAATAATTTTCTCTGTTGACCACATGAACAAAATTGCCTTCAGGTCTGAATAATCTGAGAGATTAGTAGTTTATTAAGTAATCTTTATTTCTAATCTATAAAACTGTATTTCTGAATTGTGGTGTATCTTCTAGTTTCATGCATATTTTATCACAAAGAAAGTTCACATAGATAAGCAATAATAACAATTGAAATGAGACTACTCATCAGAAGCTATAGAAACTGATAGGTAGGTTGTTGTTAAACTGACTTTTTCTCCTGTTTAAAAAAAAAAAAGTAAATTACACTGCATATAAAGGGTCTGCTTGAAGTCTCTTTACATGTATGTGCATACACTTAGATAGAAAATATATTTTTTTGGTATGGTAAGTGAATATCTATGCCTATATGTACCATGTTATATAGTATAGTAAAAATATATATAGAAGTGTATATATATATATAAAAATATGTACACTTGTATTTTATTACATTTATTTAATCAAATGAATATTATGTTGACATTGATATTTAGCGGTCACATATGTCTGCCCTATTCATGTTAAAAAGTCATTATACTCTCACAGAACTTTATGGTGTTAGCAATGCATTGTGCATGTAATATGAGATATTCTTTTATTTATGAACTTTAAAATCTCAAGTGCTTGCTTTTTGCTTAACCTTACTGAGATAACCAGTACACACATTAGGAAAGAGAATTATGAAACTTTCCAATCCTTCTTTAAGTGTGATTTTGATGTGCCAACACACTTTACTGAGTTACCGAGTAGAATATAGAATAAATAGAACTTGTGCCCTAGCTACAGAGTGGCAAAAGAAGGTTTTGCTACCATTCTCTGCTTTACTGAAAGCATCAGAATGAGTTGTCAGTAACTGCAGATGTTCTGAGATCTTCCAGCACCTTCATGCCTTCACGGACAATCAGCGAACTGTAAGGTTAACATATAAATTTTCATTGCTGGGTTTTCTCATCTAGGTCAGAGCAATAGCTACAGATTTAGGAATATTCAAATACCAGTAGCACCACTATTACTGGCTACTTATAAGTCCAGAACTTTTTTTTCAAGCAAAATTTATAAGGGGCTCCTTTTTTAAAAGATTTTGAACCTCTGATCTCAGCTTCAAAGGGGTGCTGTATGGTATCAGTTGTGTCAGAACCAGAATAAAAGGTCAATTATTATTAAACAGAATAAAATCATCCACTTTTTTTCTTTTCCTGATAAGTAGCATATAACATTTTCAATGATAGCTTATTTTTCACTCTGATCTGTACTCCTTATGCTTTTCCTCTTCCAATTCTCTCTCCCCATGCCACTGACAGGGAGTGAGCAAGAAGCTGAGTGGTATTTAGTTGCCAGCTGATGTTAAACCATGACAGTCTGATAACCCTTTCAGTAATAGCTTATTCTTTATTCTGACCTGTACCTACAATTGCCAATTAAAGGCAGACCCAGAGGTTGAAATACGTGTAGTTAGTTTTGATTCAAATGGATATCATATAGAAATCTTTGAGTCGAGTGTACTGTGATTTTTATAAAAATTAGGAGCAGGACTTTTGAGGATCTTGTTTCATACTCTTTGGTAATTTAATCCTATTACTCATGCAACAATACAAGACAAAACAGTACTGGGAAAAAGGAATTCAAGTGTTTGAAGCTTAAAACAGTGGTCTAAATCCTGGTTTATAGGGAGATTTTTATAATTTCTATCTGCCTTTAGTCTAATCTCTTGATCTCCTTGTATACAGAGTTCAAGGCTGTGTTTCAGGGCAATTTAGTTCTGAAACACTTCCTAGAGGAAGCTATCTGAGTAGAAACAGGCTGCAGAGTGATTACATGCTACAGGGCATTGGCTTTAGAGAAATTAGAGACTCAAAGTGCTCTTGTGAATATTATTCAACTGTTCACTTCTTTCCAACATTTGAAAAGAGACAATGACTTTTAATAACTGAGTCAAAACATTTGTATAAATATTTAAAACATGGTGTGCTTTCGCACTACTGATTTTTCCAATATTAATTTTAATACTTTTATTTGTACTGAATGGATTCATACATGTTAAGTAGCCTCACTAAAATGGAGGAACAGCACTGGAGTAGCAGGATCTGTCGTTGACCAAAATTCAGTTTCTAAAACTTGAGGACCTTCATGGTTTTTCACAGAAAACTTGAGCAAGGAAACACATTAAAATTAGAATAATTTTTATTTTCGTAAGAAAATATATGAATCTTTTGCTCTTCCCCCCTGCTGCAGTCAGATCACTTACAGAAAACAAATTTTCTATTTTTCCTCAGGACTTCATGCCTTATTCGCCATCTGATGATAAGATAAAATCCTCTATTTGAAGAATCATAATAATATCCCCTATAGATAACTGTGATGTCACAAATTCAGGATTATGATTTTCAAATGGGAGACAACTAGTGGATCAGCTGCAAAGGAACAAAGACCCTGTATTCTTGTAAAAGTCCTTAGAAACAAAGTAAAATGGTAACAAATGAGAAGTTTCAAAAATACGTAGTCAAAATTTGTCAAAGCATTTCATGAAACATCTTATATATCTTATTAAAGAAGGTAACAGGCTTTTTAAGAATGGCGAATTATACCTTGGAACCTTATGTTCCTATAGAATGGATTGCAAAGAATGGTATTGTGCAAGAATTCTGAAACACTAAAACAAATATTTTCTGAAAGATGAGAGACACTTTCTTTTGAATGCCCTTTGGAATACAGTAATCTCTTTTTACTGGACTAAATTAGTCCAGTAGGAGAGTATTATATATGCTCACTACATACTGAATAAGAGCCAAGGATAGGCCCTATTTTGTTGGGCCTTGTATAAACTTGGGTCTTCTTGGGACTTCTTCATACGTGTCATGAATAAGTGGTTTGGATGCTGTGGTCTTTTACTAGAAATGTCAAAGATTATATTTACTGAGTTATATAAACACAGAAACAATTCTCTTGTATGCATGTGGCACTATGCTCAAAGTGTTTCATTTTATATTACTTACATGTTTCAAGCCAATCTTTCCACACAGTACAGTTCTAATCCTGTAGCCATCTCTTTTTCATGATGCAGTTGTGTCCTTTTCTTGGGTAATAGGCAAATGTATTGTCCTGCTGTCTTGGACACAGGCCCAATCTTTTATTAACAAGAAACCTTTTACAGTCACAGAACATGATGTGTATATATTTCGCCTCTAAGTTTCAGGGTTAAAAAGAAATTGCTTGATATGCTACATTTTGCACACACTTCTCTTCTTTTAGTTTACTGAAGGTCAGAAATAATCCTCAACAGAGATTTACAGTATTTGCCATATAAAGGAAAGCATGGCAGAATGATAAGGAGGTTGTTGGCTGTCCTTGCAACGGGCTCTTTGTTCACATGGAAGGCATGTATTAGCACTTCCACAGTCTTTCACCATCATTATGATTATATCCCACATGCTGCAATATCAGACAGTTATTACTCATTTTCTTTAAGTTTGAAGCTGTAAGGGAAAAATAATATTTAAAAAAGAAGTAATTTGCAAACACAAGAGATTCAAATTTATTACTATAATAGGTCATCTATTTCATGGGTTAGTGTTTAAACTGCTGTGCAGTCACATGACAGGTAGCTGTTTCACTGTTTGAGAGAAATTAATGCTGCTCTTTTGTTAGCAAAACAGAATGATGATCAGAACATGACAGTAGGGAACTTAGACTTCAGATCCATTTGTGTCAACCAGCAGTTTCCAGCTAATATATCTCCCTCTTTACCTGTGCCCACTGCCTTATGATACTTCTAGTCTTTATCAAGCCTTTCCCTAAGTTGTTTCAACATATAAAAGAACCAGCAACATAGAGATAAATTTGTATACAAATATATATTTTACGAACTTTTTGTGACAAATCAGCTCATCCCAGGATCTTAGAGTTCCAGAGACAACCCAAAGCAGGTGAAGTAAAGTGTGTAAGGGGAAAAAGAAAGCAAACTAGAGAGGAATTGTTTTTTCTTTTCCTGCTGTGGAACTGCAGACTTATGCAGCATTTTGCCTAGGTTTTGAATTTCAAGGTAGAAGAAACCGAGATGCAATTTATATTTTCTTTTTCCTCTTCTTCCTATTTTTTTCTTGACCTAAAACTTATGTGGGATTTATAAAGTCCAGTAAGCAGTAATGGTTGTTCAGATTTCTAATAGCCATTTAGTCCAGTGTTTATTTTTGACCCTTTTTATTTGATATTGACAAAAAAGAATAAGGGTGTTATTTTCCTGATCACAGATATCAGAGAGAGCAGTCCTGAAGAATGATCCGTATTGAAGTGTGAAGATCTGTTGGCAAAACAAACCAGTTGCTGTGCCTTGTTTGTTATTTGTCATTCACCACCGTCTGAAGCCTTCAGTCAATTTTTCAAAGAGCAAAATTGCCATGTCATAAAAAATGCCTTGACAAGTCTCAGTGCCTTGCAAGACTGAGTCTTTACTGAGGCACCAAAAGTTGGATTTTTTCCGGCTACACTGATTGAACAATGATGCCTGTCAAATACATTTCTACAAATCAAAGCCTATTTGTGAACAGGAATAAATAATTCAAAACTGCAATAAATGATTCAACCAATCCCAACAGACTGAGCTACAGCCCCTCCTTTAGAAGCAGTCCCACCACACCAGTACTCAGGCACAATGATTGAATCAATTTGAGCAGCTTTCCCTGGTTTTGCTTCTGAGCTATCTGATCTGCTGCAGGAAGCAAGTTTGAAATCTTTAAGACAGTTAACAACTTTCATAAGAATTAAATACACTTTATCTAAAATGTTGCTATTATTAATATTAATTGCATGTCTATGGAGGCCAAGTTCTACTCTCTGTTTCAATGATGCAATACCATGACTTTAATAGGACTTTACAGATAGGAGTGAGAGCAGAATTTGGTCACTTTTGACTAAAAATCTTTCCCATTCACCTAAGTGAGCTTGCCACTCCCCACTAAGAATAAAAATTATAATTAGTTAAATTTTGCTTGAGTTTCCTTTTCTTTAGGACAAACAGGAGGATTGTGACCAATGTAAATCTCTTTCAGAAAGATGCTTAATATACATATATATGTATATGTGCATTTTTCTTACTATATGTTTATATCACATAGATTGTCCTCAAAAATGACACGTAATCCATTGTTACCCCATAATGCTGTTATGAGTGAAAGGAGCATATCACACATGCAGCTGTGTCTTTATTGTGAGTGCGATCAACATTATAAGAATCTAGTCAGCCAAATTATCCCATTAATACAAGAAAGCATCAATAATACACTTAAAATTGTTATAAAAGAGCAACCTTCCCAGTACCTACTGCTGTACCCTGGTAGTGTCTTCATCTATCCATATCCCTCTGAGTCTTGGTCAATGACTGGTCTCAAGAATAGAATTGAGAAGGTTTCTGACAAGTCATGTGACATCCTGAGGACTGTTCTGGGGAAGTATGTTCATGGTGGGATTTTCTTCCTCATTAGTCTAGTGGTCTACTTTGTTGTATCTTTGAATGTTTCTTCACCTCTGTCTGCTCCCAGATGAGGTGTGAGTGTGAAATACTAGATTTAGAAGGTGATAAGATTTACTCTGTTTCTGAAGCAGTCTTTGGTGAGATAGCTTCTAAAGCTGTGTGCTTTGGTTATCCATTCCCTGCTTTACCATGAAGAATGCTTCTGAGATAAAAAATAGGAGCCAAATAGAAAAAAAAAATAAGGAAAAGAAACATTGAGAAGTACCTTGAGCTCACTACTTTCTAGAATTATCAAAATACAAACAAGCATGTGTATTTTCCACAATATGGATAAGGTTAAAAATCTGCCCAATTCTGAAAGAAAAATGTCATATATACTAAATTCTGCTTGAGCATCTGGAAGAGCAATATGGATCCAGGTCACTGCACACATTGCAAATTCCTTTTTAGCCCCTATATCCCTGGAGCTGTAGGCTTTGTGGTTCTCTGAATCCTCACTTCAACCCTAATAATGGCTTGGGGCTGGGCATGAGGTCCCCACCACAATGGGTGGTCCTGTTTAAATAAGTGTGGAAGGAGCCATAGTCCTCTTGGCATTCCTTTTGCAGCCTCAATGTGCCCAGAGCTGTAGGCTTTGTGTTTTTCTGAACCCTAACCCTAATAATGGCTTGGGGCTGAAGATCAGGTCCCCAGGACAAGGAGTGGCCTAGGTTTAAAAAGCGTGTAAGGAGCAATATTGGTGCAGTGCTGTGGTTGCCTTGGGATGCCTTATCCAGTCCCAGGGTCCCTAGAGCTTTGTGATTGTCTGAACCCTAACTCTGACGTGAAAACAAATGAATGCTCAAATCTGAGGTGAGAGTCTAACATTCCAAAGGGAGAATGGCATGACACCTGCATTGCTCCTTCCACATCTTTCTGATCTGGACCACCCATGGTGCTGGTGACCTCAGGCTCAGATTTTACTGTTCATTTGTTTTAGTGTTGTGGTAAGAGATCTCTTGGAATCCTTTTGTCTTTATAGAGGTGGAATAGTGTCAGTGGCTATGTACAGGTGTAGTAGTTGAATAGTGTATTTTGGGTTTTCTTAAATCCTTTTCTCAAAAGGTCTGTCTTGCAACTGTTAATGAGCTGCTGTGGGAGTCTAAATCAGGATAGCAAGGTACCCCAAGGGAACAGTTGTGTCAGGTGTACAGGGACCACAAAAGAATAACATGGAACAACAGTTTAGTCATTCAAAGACTCAGATTTCACCCTGTTTCTACTCATTCTACCTTCGCCAACACCACCTCCTTCCCACATGAATATTAACCCAGGGTAACAGCAAAAGTAGGGCTCATTTAGCAATTTTAGCATGGTTAAAAAAAGTACCGAATTGCTGTAAGAATTATCAATGCCTGTGTAGACAGACACAATATCCCTTGCATTTCTCTTGATATAACATCTAGGCATTTACTTCTATTTGAACTTTCTTCAAAACTGACCTTTGTTTTCAGGTTTTTAAGATGTTTGTTATCAAATGACAGTTTTAGTATTATATTTATTATTATTTTAATATTATAAAATAATCAGAACTAAGAGGTGGATAAATAAAAAAGTAAAAACCTTGCAGATATAAACATAGGGGATACATGTTTAATATGGGAGACAAATATATTTGATTTGGAAAAATAACCTGTTCTAGAAGTATCCTCTTTTACTAGCAGTTGATTTTTATAATTTAATTTTCAGACTATTTGCTCTGCTTTTGAGCTAGTTTAAATGCTGATATAAATTCACCCAAAGAGGATATCATAATGTTGACATTAAAATAGCTGATTGATAAGGTTAATATGAACAGAATTTTTACACAAATAGTGATTACTAACTCTAGCCAACATTATAGTCACAAGGGTGAGAAGGAGAGCTAAGCAGAAACACCTTGAATGAGGCATTCAATTAAAAGAACCCAACATGAAGAAATAAAATATGTAAAATGATCTACATGACCTCAATGATATTTTTTGTCTAATTTTTGCATTTAACTGCATATGTTGGATCAGTTTCATTTCATTGCTGCGTAGTCCTAAACCATGACAGGGGTGAGTAAAGTTCCTGTTTTATTGTTTGTCTTTTTGTTTCTCACCAGCCAAATCTATTTAAATTGGCTTTTTTTTTTTTTTTTTCAGAGTCCAATGCATTTTGCCAACACTTCTAACAGGTAAGCAATAGCCCTGTCTTTATCTCAACCTATGAGATTTCTTGTTACTGCTTTTGTCCTGTCTTCTCTCCCTTCCTGTTGAGTGGAGGGGAGTGAGTGAGTGGCTGGGTGGTGATGCCATGATGATTTTTTGCCTTTTCTTTTATACCCCTTTTATATACCTTTTTATAGCTTTTTGTATTCTTAGTGTTTTTTAGCCCATGTTCTTGGACTTATTTTGTTAAGCTAGGAGACAAAACATCTTAGAAGCCCCAGACCCCAAGGTCCTCTCCAGAGCACATTTTGTAAACTAAGATAGAACCCTCCAGGGGAAGATTCCTCAGGGAGGGGGACCCACTTGAGCCTCTCATTGGGGAATCTTTGATAGATATGCTAATTAGCAAGACCTAGAACGTTATACTCTATCTATTGTGGGGGTGGGCATTGTGGTGTGCATTTCGGTTCATTCGACCTGGACACAGTGCACCTAAGGATCCTTAAAATAAATACCAAGGTAAAATCCCTTTTCCCCTTCTAATCGTGTTTGATTCTTGATTTTAAGACCAGGAAAAGGCATCAGTGGGAGTTTGGCTCTTAGCCACTGCTGGCCCACCAAGACCATTTCAATTGTAAACTAAAACAGTAAAACATGATGCACATATAAAATATATTTACTGCCCCTAAAAGTTTGAAATCTGAAAGAGGAAAATCAGATTTAAAAGACACTAGAACTTCAGGGAGTATATTCTCAATCTCCTGATCATGAGTAACAGAGTCTAATTCTGTATAAGCTTAAAATACAAGCTTAAATTATTCAGGTTTTTTAGAGCATCAGCATTAATAGTTACTGTTATAGTCAGTAAATCGTTTTGGCGCCTTTGTTCACTGCTTCTTTTTTATTCCTACGACACATGAAATATGTGTTTTATTAAACCTAATTTAATTTGTTACTATACAGATTATATACATAGGCACAGCAATTAAGGAGTATGAACTTCACCCTTATTGGAAAGTAAGAGGGTTTGATCTAAAGGGATGTACTTGGGTAATCAGTAAACAAAAAGACATATTTTAGAAAGTGAAGACCTGGGTGAAAGTCATATATTAAAAAAAAATAAAGTATTTTCTCTGTCTTATAAACTAATTTATTCATTCTCTGTGAGTGTGGTTTTCAAAGATACTCTGTGGGGACCTCTACTGTGTTTGTCTGGGTGAAAACTGGTATGTGTGTCAATTCCTTTTCATTTTCATTTCAGAGTTAATGAGGAAGTATTAAGTATGGAGGAGGGCAGGGGGTAAAGAATTTTATGAGAAATATGCCAAACAGTTCTACAGCAACTCTAATTAGATTTAACTTCCAAAGGCGTATAGAAAAGAGCCATCAGAGGGAAGTTATTAGAAGAACCATGCTAAACAATTTAACAGTAATTTGGAAGCTGAAGAAATAACATGCATATTCCAGTGGGATTTATTTTAAAAAAAGTAACAGGACTATGTTTTCAGTCATTTTATTTCTAAAGAAAAGTTAAGAGTGCTTGTTAATGCTTGTTAAGAGTGAGTAGATATTACTTTTTTTAGCAGACAAATCTGGGAGACTGAGAAATGCTTAGTGTCTAGTAATGGGTGTATTTTCCTAGTTCCAAGCTGGCTTGGACAAAGTGTCTTGGAAATTAACACCTGGGTGGCACTGCAAAAGAGTAAGCAGAAAAGGATAACTTAAGCCAAACTCTCTACAGTGTCTTCAAGAGTACAGAGACTCAGCTAGACTTGACCACTGGCAGGATTTAGTCCAATATATCTGATCTGTTGTTCAGAAGTACTGTAGGAGGCACCTGCCAATTCAGTCTTCAGTTATTGCAACATTTTGAATGATAGGAGTTTGATGAAGATTGACAGAAGTATTAAATTTTTGCCAAATGCAACTAAGTGGATGCAATTTTATTATATGTTTATCAAAAAACAAGATAATTTTGAGAGACCACCTGTCCTGGCAGCATGGAGAGAGGGAAGGAACAGCTGCTTTGAGATATTGCCAGCTGTCTCTCCATTTAAATGATCAGATCCAGAGTCAAATGACTGTGTAGAGGCCTAATGGATTTCGCAGAGTAGCCTGCTTAGGACAGATTGCTCCCACAGTAACTCTTGACTCGCCTTAAGGCTTTCTCTTAGCAATCACTTCGTGGGCCATGACAGTCAAAAGAATTTAAGCCTTGTTAAATTCTGAACATCCTGTGGAACCAGTATGGCAGATAGGATTACACATGGAGCTATAACTGAGACAGTAAGACAGAAGACTCCACTCAATTTGGCAAAGCCATGACCAGAGAAAAGCAAGATAAGGCAAGGCAAGGGACGAGCACATGTATGAAAACTGTACGAAAGACGGGAGAGGGTAAGGTTGAATTATTTTAATTCCTCCAGAGGTAAATTTAGATAGCTACATCAATTCCAGCTGGTTTTTTTTTAGAATATGCCTGTGTCATGCTTTCATTCTACATGCAACTTCACAGGACATGCCATTCTCTTACCTAAACCAGTCATGTCATAACTGTAACTTCTAAGACATCAAGGTCTCTAAATAATACCTAAGAAAAAATAATGAAAAAACAATGCAAAATATCCTATATTTTATCTTATTAGTCCTGATATCCCTTTTTATTGTCTAATGGGATGAGTAAGGCATAAATAACAGTAAATTAAGACTATATGAAATGGTCAAAAGCCTTCTATCTAATCTGAGACTCTGGCAGGTACTTATGAAAAACAGACAGTTAAAAGAGAGGTATAATGCCTTAGCTGTCAAAAAAGCCTTTTCTGCCATTATTTTTTTAAGATTTTTGAACCCCTTTCTGTTTTCAATTGGTCCCAAAGATTTTTCTATTTTGTATGAAAATATACCAAGTAAGCTTCCTGCCTAATCCTTTACTTATCTGCTTCACTTGTCTAGCAAAACTAAGTAATAAGCCTGTGAAGTTCTTCTTTTTAATGCCATATGTGACTTTAGACACCTGTGTCTTACTGTTTCCAGCTTCCTCTTTCCCAGGAAGAAGAGTTATAGTCTTTTAATCCGTCCTCATCCAGCGACCTTTTAGTATATTTTGTCATTTTCTTTGCTCTCCTTTCTTTCTATTTGTATTCTATTCCAGAAGTTTTGAGATGGGAGGATGAGACCTGCACACAGTCCTGAAGACAGTAGAAGAATAAAGGAATAATTATGCCATAGAATAATGGCATAAGTGCATTTTCTGTTTTACTCTTTATTTCTTTCTTAATAATTTGTGATGTCCGGCTTAACCATTTGAGCAAAGATGTTCACTTACCTAATTCAATTCAATTTCAGAAATCAATCTGCTATGACTCCAGGACCTTTGGACCCATCAGTTTTTGGATAACTAGGATTTTTTTTTCCTATGTGAATAACAGATACTGCATTTTATTTGTTTTTTTACTGTCCTTTCCCTTTTCTCTGGATCCTTCACTAAACTCAAAGTTCAAATAAAAATACAAATAAACAACTTCCTTCTACACAGGACCTGTGCTTTTCTATTAATCTTAAATTCTTTGTTGGTTTTCACTCTTCAGTAGGTCAGCCTAAAGGCAATCTCTTGTATCTCTCCAACAGAGCTCCTTCTGTTTTTTTGTAATCAATGTCCTACACCTGTAGTGGGTCTCTCGGTCTCAGCTGTACTCCATTTTCTCTTACTAATGAACACGTTGTGTGTGTGTTCAACACAGAGCAGTCTCTCAGTGCATACTCTGAGCCTTTGCCCTACCTGAGTTCAAAAAGTCAGAAGATTGGTATCAGCTGTGCTCTTGCTGATCAACAGCCATGTGGTCCATTCTAAAATGGAATTTTGTGTGGCAGGCTTACAGTGTATATTCATGCTTCCAATTCAGGTTTCCCCTGACCTGATGTATCATTTAAGCATTACGTGGTAGACCAAATAGAACTTCCTGCTTCAAGTTATCTCCTGGACTTCAGAAGAGTCTGCACAATGTAACCCGAGACAGTTCTTTCTGTAACTCTGCAAGGAAAAAAATATTAGAACTACAAACATGGAATTGTTAGTTATGACTTTCTGACTTGAGAGTTGTGAAGATCACTATGATTCTACTAAAACTGTTCTCTCTCAAGCTGCCATTCCTTAGAAGTATCTGTGTGTTGAAGTACAGGTAAAAATTTAGATTCATAGCAGAGTTTGGAAAGTTTATTCTTTGTGCACAAATCAGCTTCTCATTTGTCTAAGAGAACCAGGAAAACACTGCTGTACTCACCTGTACTAGGTATAACATTGCATGGCAATAAAGAACAGTTTCACTTATGTTTGTCTTAGGATTGACCATTGCTAAACCTAAATGTCAAGGAGTGAAACATGGTTTTCTGTCAGCAGCATCTGTCTCCCTGGCACATTCCTCAGACAATTACATTGGCAGCTTTGGAGTAGCCTCTAGGTCTGGTATATACCTACCTTTGTCCTTGCAACACTATTTTATAGTGATTCAATTTGTTTCTGAATAATGTCTGCAATTTTTATGCAATTAAACTGCAACACAAATCACTTATGGGATCTCTAAACCAATCTTTTTATGGAAATATGCAATACTTATTAACTATTGACATTCTCCCTACCGTTATTTGTTATAATAAATAAGAATTACAACACAAATTATTACTTTGCCAGCCTGGAAATATTCCAGCCTTTACACTGATTTAGTCCTTTGTCAATACTCCTGGTTTCTACTTAGAGTTATACAGACATTTTCAGACTGTTATACTCAAGTTTAAGCCAGGACAGTTTTATCTATTACCACTTAATATATGCAATTAAAACCCCGTGTAACTTGCTTAATCTTACGTCTTACCACATGAGTCTGTGTAACTGGTTACATAATTATTTGTTTTATATCCAGCATCAACTTATTCTTGGAGATAAACCATTGAAAATAAACTGGTAAAAGCTTTGCAGCCCAGATTAAAAACAGAATCCTTTCTGTTGATAAATATATAGGACCTAATTTAGCATTCATTAAGCCCAATTATAAGTTACTTCCTTGAGGTAGACCAATATATTTATTAAGCAAAATATAGATTTGTGAATTAATATAGGCTTACACAAAGATTTCCTGACAAATGAAGAGATCTAGAAAGCCACAGGCCTAAAATAACTTTAAAATCCTACCTTCTACTGCTCCCAACAGGTTGATTTGAAACTTTTTGTTCTTTTAGCAAATAAATTTGGAAATAATAAGAATATTTTTTGAGAAATACTGAGATATGTTTTTTAATAAGTATTTCTCTATGAAAATAGAACGAACCCTTAGTCAGCTTTAAATAATTCAACATCTCATCAAAATTCTTACTGATGTTATAGAGAATTAGGTACTTTATTTTTTTAGAAATCATGTCAAACCAATCTTGCTAGTTATATACCTAAAAACTTGTGAAGTAGATCTTCAGATTCTAAAGGGGTTTGAATCCAAATATTTTAAGTATTAAGAAAAAATTTCTTTATTCAAAATTTTTGACTTATTAATAAATTAATTTATTTTAAACATCAAAAGTGCTGGTGAAGTTACGTCTTATTGAAACACAGGCTATTTATTTCCATACATTAAAATATTTTTTTATATTAAAGAATGTTTCTTTTTCTAGCATTATTGTCTTTTTTATTAAGGCTCTTTGAAATACTAGTCATGCATCATGTATAAAAAGATATCAAGCAATGTAAAAAAAATATTTTTTATTAAAGCAATGAGGATAACAACCTTGTAAGACCTCAAGTGTAATGCTTAGGTTGTAATGTTAAGAAATATATATTTATGTTATTTGACTGATTAGTTTGAATGATTTGTAGGAGCTAAAATTAAGGATGTCATAGCATAAAAATGTGTAAAATGCTTACAATATTTTTGACAGGTTATTGAAATAGTAATGTAAAACCAAAATAAGATTATCAAGTAATAGATAAAGCATAAAACCCATAGCAGAAAAGAAGGGATTCTTAAGATCATCTAGTTCCAACCCCACTGCCAGGGACACCTTCCACTAGACCAGGTTGCTCAGAGCCTATCCCACCTGGCCTTGAACACATGAATACATCCTAAATAATGCTTACAAACATTTAACTGAGGTATTCTCTGGGGATATGCACATGTAAAATGCCACAATTTCCACAAGATGTATGATATGAGATATTTGCTTCCTGCTAAGAGGCTAAGTTTATGATGATAAATGCCAATATCTTTAAGGTCTTTAAGTTGTCGTGATATACAATTGATTTTCACAATAAAACATGTTTATTTTTATTATTTTTACTTTTAGAGCAATCAATCACTTTTTAATATGTGATCAAAAGAATTGGAGAAAAAAAAAAGAGTCTTAATTGTCATAGTCAATTGGTCACCAGTGGCCAACAGACCATATTAGGTGTCCCAAACTCAGCTCCTCAGAACAAAATTTAAAAGTTGTCTTTTGCAATGGATCAGTGGTTGTTGATCAATATATTCTTCAGTAAATCCATTGCTGCATTGATTTTTGCTAGCAAAGCTTAACCCTAAAGTATTCAAAAATCAACCACTTAATGTCAGGATCCAATGTCAATGCATTATTAAGGATCAAATGCTGACTTTGATCTCACTTGAATTATTGTTATCTATTTATCCTGCTGCAGCTTCTTTCTTTCACCAGTCCCACTCCATTCTAGAAGAGGGATCTGCATGACTGTATTGCTATGGCATCAGAGTCCCTAAGATTGGGCACTCCAGAGCTGTGTGCCAGACCCTTTCCTCACCCACATGCTTGTTATCTTCTCCCACAGTGAAGCCTAGACTGAGCAAGACAGCACTTCTCCCCTCATGGACCTTAGGTGTTAAAGCACTAAAATAAAACATTTTAGATAATAGCATTTGCCTACCTGTCATATCTCCTGAACTATTCAGATATTACAACAAAATCCAGGATGACTCAGCTGGAGCGTTAAACTGGTATATAAGAATTTCACACATGCTTGCTGTTTGTTACTTGCTTAGGTTGCCTTTCAGATAGTTCAGATTACTCTGTAAACATTGCAAAACCAAATGTCTAATTTTCAAAACATGCAGCAGCAAGAAATTAGTATCTGCTTTGTTGGTTAGAAAAAAATGATAAATTTTTTATTCTTCCCCCCCAAAAGTCATATCTGCAAGATAACCATGTGCTTGACCCATTTTATCAAATTCTTCCTAGATACAGAATTTCTCTGTCACAAATGAGAACAGTTTTCAGTAGTGAGAGACCAGGGAATTACTATTTTTGAGGTTATGCTTAGGTTGTGAAGACCAAAAGGCTAACAGCTTGTACCACTGAAAACATTGCTTGCAGATGGCAAGTCTTGCAAATTGCCATTTTATCAGTATGTAATACTTTAAAAGTTCTCAACATTTAATTTTTTTACAAAAATTTTGCTGTGATTAATCAAACTGATCAAATAAAAGTGCACTTAAAAAAAAGATTTGGACTACCTATCAAAAAGAGAAAATGGAACAAAATTAATTCATAGAAATGTGTCTGTGCAAGTACAGCAAAACAATCTTTATATAGTATGAGGGAGGGAAGAAGGCAGGGGAAGAGAAAGAAAAAAATTGAGAAATCCTCTTTCAAACATTCCATAGTTTCACGAAGATATATGGATACCAGAAAAGAACTAATAGCCAACCAATTTTTCTTTCAAGTGACAAGGAACACATCCTTTCGAATTTCTCTTTGCTTGTTAATGTGGAGAAAAAAGGTTCTGCTACATGCTTTAACTGTCAAAAAAGTCTTTTTTGTTGTTGTTGGTAGAGTACTTTTTATTTGAGACAAAAACATAATATGTTTTTCTGTTTCCAGTTTATCATTTATATTTCTGACTTCAGATTTGATTTGCCCAGGAAGATTTGTGTATGTTGGATATGATTTTGCTATAGTTTGCACATACATTTGATAAAAAGAAGTGAAGAATTACATAGATACTTACCAGCATATGAATGAAGCAGAAGAAAGAGTATATAGAATTTAAATGTGGGGATAAGAAACCAGCTTTTGTGTGCTCATACTCCCAGTAATCGCATTAGCACAGCTTGAATTTAGAAAGTGCTTTATGTAAAAATGTATAAAGGAGCACCTTTGTAATGCACTCACTAAGAACAAACCAAAAGAAGGACTGTAGAGAATTGTCATGGCATGCATTAGGTCAGGCTCTCCTCCCAAACAGGGATTTAGTATCTCTTTTCCACCCAGAAACAATAAATACAATTCAGTATTCAATCAGACATCCTTCCGCTTATGTAAGTGTTTTTCTTTGATTTTGTAAACTGTCACAGTTAGTACTTCTGGACTGGGAAACGGATATTTGGTAGCCAGTCCTTGCTTTTTTTGTCATTTATATTATCTATGTACTTCCCCAAAGTAAATGTCCAAAGCATTTAAACACAAAGTTTTTGAAATTGAAAGTCTAAAGAAAAAAACTCAATCCCAAACCCAAAGACAAAACCAAAAAACCAAAACAACAAAACTGAAAACTAACCAACTGCAATAATTCTTAAGTTTTATCATTCTCATTTCTATTCCCACAGCTGAGGCACTAAAGTCACAGGCCATCAAAGTATTTGAATACCTTTGACAATACTTCCTACTAAAAAAAACAGAACCAGAAATGAAAGCATGTATTACTGGTCTGAAACAGTCACTCAAATATTGTTTCACAGGATCCAAAATCGAAAAATAAGTTTTTTATTTTTTAGTCCAGCAGGTAAACCTTGTTGATGATGACTGCTTCTCCTTAAAGTGTAATCTTTACAGTGGACATAGGTCAGTCTGCCTCTTCTTCAACTCATTTTCTTCTGACTTCCCTGCAGTTCCCACCCCTGTAACACATGGCCTGGGACAGGCCTACAGGTCACCTGTACCACAGGGATATGAGCTCCCTGTGCCTGGTAATTCATCAGTACAGAGTGTACTGTAGTCTAGGCTTCCCAGTTTACTTTCTGTGACCTTATAGCTACTTTTAACTGTAGATATATGTTTAAATCCTTGTTTGTGCCCTAATTTACTCCTCAGAATCACAGAAGAATGTAGGCTGAAGGAATCTCTGAAGATAAACTACTTTCTTCAGACTAGGAACTACTCTATATTTGAGCAGACACTCATCACAGCTTATCAAATCTTTGGTTTAGGGCAGGAACAACTTGGAAAAGGGCAGTGGAAATTAAGATATTATATGGCATAAGCAGATAAGAGGCACTTCTGCCATACACTACCTGGTACCAGCTATGGACCTCAGCGTATGTCTTAGCTGGCAATTTTGGCAGTGTCCATTCCTGTCTTAGAGAAAATTGCTCTTCTGATCCACTGCTCCAGGTCCACTTCAGGTATCACAAAAGGAGTGGGGTAGAGTACAAAGGACAGGAGGTAACAACCATCAGAACAACGTCAATTGCCCATCTCAGGTGTGAGAGTGTGTTGCAGGTTCTCACCCAGAGTAAAACACATACCATCTGTGATGTAAACTGATCTACTTCCCTTTGCATTGGAGAATTTGCTGGAGATTTGTTGGAGAAATCTGATACACTTTATTGAATTCATATGGGAAGAAATTAAAAGTCAAACCCAGTGGCTGTGCTTTGTTATTTAGGTACAACAGTACCAAACTAAAGCCCAGAGCTCAAATGGTCTCATATAATCAAATATAAGTAAGAGGGAATATCTGATTCTTTGCTCTTCTGAAATGGTTGTTCCAAATTTAATTAGAATCTGAGACACTGGGCTGCATGAGGATGAATGTTGCCAGAGGTCAAGGAGGTGATCCTTCCGCTCTACTCAGTTCTAGTAAGGCCAAATGTGGGGAACACTGTGTCCAGTTCTGGGCTTCACACTATAAAAGAGACGGAAATACTGGAGAAAACCCAAAGAAGGGCCACTAAGATGATGAAAGGGCTAGAACATCTATCATGTGAAAAAAGGCTGAGAAAGCTGGGAGTATTTAATCTGGAGAAGAGAAGGCTCAGGGTGTATTACATCAATGTATATAAATACCTCAATGGAGAATGCAAAGAAGATGGAGACATGCTCTTTTCAGTGGTGCCTAGTGACAGCACCAGGGGCAATGGTCACAAACTGAAACACAGAGGGAACAGTCTGAGCATATGAAAACACTTCTTTTGTTGTGATAGCAGCTGAGAACTGGCACAAGTTGCCCAGGAAGGTTGTGGAATCTCCCTCCTCAGAGATATTCAGAAGTCATCTGGCTGTCAGGGGGAAAACTGGCCCTGCTTGAGAAGTGGGGCTGGACCAGATGACCTCCAGAGGTCCTTGCCAACCTCAATCATTCTGTGATTCTGTGACAAAAGAATAAAATCTGTGTCTTTGCTGTATCTGAGAAAATCCAGATATTCTTCAAAACTCAGTGTTAGCTTACCAAATTGACTGCAGGCTCTTTCATTCTCTGTGCTTCTTCCCATCAAACCCCTCATATCTGCATGAAAGATGCATATTAATAGTTTAGGCTTAAATGTTAGATCACTGAAATTTTGTCAGCTCAAAGTTTTGCTTCAGGACTCTTCACCTTTTACATCACAAAAGGTGAAAAACCCTTTTCTGATTTTGACAAACTAGTCTCACCATATACAGGAAAACCTCTCCTATAAAGAGGCTCAGAGAGTTAAGCATGTTTAGTGTAGAGAAGAGAAGGGAGACCTTATAGCAGCCTTCCAGTACCTATTAGGGCATATGGTGGTAGGAAGAGAGGTAATGGTTTCAAACAGGACAAAGTGAGATTGATTACGTTAGAATAATATGTTAGATTATATGTTCAGAATAAATTCTTTACTGTGAGGGTACTGAGACATAGAACAGGTTGCCCAGATAAGCTGTGGATGCTCTATCTCTGGCTAGGAAGGATGGGGCTTTGAGTAACCTGATCTAGTGGGATAATGCAGACAGGTTGGAACTAAAGGATCTTTAAGGTCCCTTCCAACCCAAATCATTCTGTGATTCCATAAGACATTGAATAGAAAAGAATTCTACAAATAAGGAAATATTTATAATGAACGTGATGAGATTGAGTTTTGTAAGATTAAAACAGTACTTGTAGGAACGTGAGGTTCATTGTAATAATCCTCTTCCCAACTAAATCAAATGATGAAACAGTGAAATCTCAAAAACAGTACTGACTTTAGTTTGGATTTATAGGCATGACTGAAAACAGTTTAACTTAACTGATAACTCAAGAAAATCAGAAGAAATTATATGAGATAAGTGAGAGGCATCTAGCACCAAAATATATCAAAATCAGCTGTTGTCACCAGTACCTCATTGGTACACACTGTGTTGTTAATGTCACATCACTGTGCACAAAGTATGACCTACCCAAGAAAAAAACCGTATTTTGGAGAGGTCCAAATAAATATGTGATCTGCCCCTTGGATATTAGCAATTTATTTTTAAAAGTATTGTTGACAAAAATATTTTCAAGGTTTTTGAAATGTAAAGAACAGAAGGTAATGATCGTCTTCATATTATATCAGATTCCTATTACCCTTTTTTAGAGCAACTGGCACAATTATTCCAAATTCCCTGAAGACAACCACACAAAGACCTCCTTTGCAAGTTGTTTAATAGTTCCAGCTGTGAACCACTGTTCCAATGCTTCTCAAAAAATGTCTAAAGCCAGTCACTGAGCTGTTTTATCATTCAAAGTTTTGCACATGCTTGTTGGTTAGTTTGCTCATTTTGTCCCTTAATATATTTTGCCTTCTACATTTTCACCTTTACAATAAAACTGATTTAGTCAACCAACTGTTGTCAGGCTTTTTGACACCTTTTTAAATAATTTTAAATAAAAATGTATTTAACACCTAATTTTTGTCGTTAGCCTTCACTTTTTTGGTATGGATAAAGAAAATAAGCAATTCCTCTCTAATTTTTATACCTAAGTTAAGACAGGGTTTTGGAGCTTCATTTTGCTCTCCCTCAAACAATTCCAATACTGGATTAAGATTCTAAACTATTTTGCATGATGTAAATCATCCTAACCCTTTTTTTGTTTTATTGGAAGAATGAGATACACCATTTCTTTACAAATGAAGTTGTTAGCTTTTTAATGCTTTCTGTGAAATAGAATATTCTTTTGGCTGAAGTGTAGAGAAAATTCAACATCTATTTCTTTGTGTTTCAAACACAATGGAATCATTATGTCCTCAGCATAAAAATATGGATTGTGGTGCAAAAAGTGTGGCAAATGGGAAACTGGTACAAAACAGTTATGAGCAAAGTGTTCCAAATTTCCTACCCCTCTCTTCTTACTGGAAGAACTGATACTTATAAAAAGAACGGTTGTGGTGAAAAAGACCTCTAATTTTACATACCAGTTTGAACAACAGTTGTTTCAACCAGCCTCATTAAAAAAAATTCTCTGAAAATAGGGAAAAAAACCACTAATGGAAAGATATAAATTAACTGCTTTTAAGTTGCTGATGTGTAAGTTTATATTGTCAGTAGTACCAAAATAGCCCAGGTGAAATTAGAGATGCCCTGTGTTGAAAAAATAATAACAAGAAAATAAAAATATTTTTTAAAATGCCTACTAAAAATATTAATATACTCAGTCCTGTTAATGCAAAACTAATGCTAATTTCAAAACACAAGCAATGATTATGCTGATTTCTTTCACTGAGCTGAAACAAAATATTAATGCACACAGTGCATCATCAAAATGTTAACAAATGTTAAGTCAGAGAAAAGTAATTCCCTACAGTACCTTAGAGAGGCTTGATTTTTTTTTTAATTGCATCTTTAGTGGTGACATTATTTTCTATATGACTTTTTAGAACAATTAAAACATAATTATCAGGTGTGACATGCATATTACATGTGACTCAAAGTAAATCGAAGAATGATATATTTATCATTTTCATTTTGTATTAACCATATATATTGAACCTGTGATTATTGCAGGGAAATGTGATGGGATTTTTTTTCCCAATGATGTTTTGTGAACTGTAGAAGCAAGACATTTTATTGGTTATATGTAATCTCTTTGGAATGTCTTTGTTTTCAAGCTATTTCAGTTTGATTTAGTTTTTAAATCCAGGATGAAAGCCTAGTTTCTTGAGGTAGCTATATCTGTTCATTGAATTGATGCCAGAAATGTTAGCTCCAGATGCATTTCTGAGTTTGACTAGTTTTATTATGCCATGATGCTTTGCCCAAGAGATACGGTAAAAAAGCTGACGGTATACAAGTGTCTGGGTCAAAATAGAGCAAAAGCGCACAAAATATTTTGCAATTTCTTTGAACACTCAGTCCTAGAAATACACATAAAAACTACATGAGCATCAGACCAAATATTATATACAGACAAAAAAAAGTCTTTCTGCTCTTATTGCTTTCCTAATTAGTTTCAGTCCCAAGGCAACCAATTAATTATATCCTTTGAAAATGAACTTTTCTCCTCCTAAATTCATTCAAGACCTTCCTTTCCTCAGTCTTCAGGCTCTGAATTTTCCATTTCAAGTTTTAAATCACTTGTAAATACTAAAGAGAAAAGATTTCCTTATATTTTTAATGCTCTGCTGTTAATTTCAAAAGTTTTAAAACAAATGAAAAATAGTCTTTTGAGTTTTTCTTCAAAGTGATCATTCTATCTAGTGAAATAAGTGTCGATATCCTGAGTAACCAGGATAACTTAAAATTGCACAATGAAAGAATGCTATGCAAAAACTCTTACTGGAAGGAAGGACAGCAAGGGGTGAGGAGCAAAAAGAGTGAATGAAGCAGATCATATTGTTGTAAGCAGCATTTGTGAAATCAAGGTTGTTGGGTTTTTTGTCTCTTCACCCGCCTTATAATCACACATACATGAAAATTGATGCAGAAGCTTTCAGATCCAGGATTTAAATAACTTGCTTGAGATCAGAAACTGCTGCCTCTCAGTATTTACACACAGCTCTTTAACCTGTTCTGTTAATAAGAGCAAGCATTATTGTTCCAAAAAGACAGTACGTGCTTGAAATATCTTCCAGATTGCCAACAGGATCTAACAGTCAGTTTGCAGATGCACTGATTGCATACATAGAGGAGTGTTATATTCTGCCAAATAATCCCAAATTTATACGGCTGATATTTCAATGTAAAAAAATAATATTTTTCCCCTTGAGATAGTGTCATCAAATACCATCTGTGCTGGCTGCAAGTTTAGTCATAAATCCTTGTTGTATTTATCAGAGATTCATTTTTCAAAATAGCTAATTTTCATCTCAGATTCAGACACACACTAATTTCTTTGCTTCTTTCTTGCTGAGAAGTCTGATATAACAGTCTATCACTGAAAGGGCTTGGCATTTGCCCAAAACAAAATAGGCTCATCTCCTTGCATGGGATTAGTTTCCTTAATAGGTCTAGAACTTGGAATCATTAAATACCATAAAAAATATTCTCTTCATGTAACAGAAACTATTAAAAGGCCTGTGGGAGGTAACATGACAATGTTCACAATGAAATTAATATTAAAACTAATAAAACTCTGAGGGAAAAATCATCAGGCAGGTAGAAAAAAAATCAAGACAGATATATGAGAATGGAAGGAACATGGCAACAATATTAAGTTTGAGCATAATTTGGGGGGTTTTTTTTGGATTTCTGTTGAAAGTGCTACATCAGATTAGTAAAGTCTGGATGACAGAAAATATGTATGGGTTGACTGTCATTTAGAGTATTTGTCATGCGTGACAAATTTCATACATAATTTTGCTGTAACTGAGGTACTTAAGAGACCCCTCAGGAGAAACTAGTACATCATGAAGATAAACAGTAAAAAGTATTTTTTCCCCAAACATTTTACAACATAACAAAGGAAGTGTACATTCAAAACAATCACTTATTTAACCCATATTTCATCTATTAATCTATGAGAATGATATGAGAGACACTGTGGAAAGCCTTGCTGAACTCAGGATCAACAACACTGAACCCTCCCCTTCTGATGAGCTAGCTACTTCATAGAATCAGTATTGGGTCTACACGGCCTGGTTTTTGGTATCAGTGGGGTGGCTTCTGTGAGAAGCTGCTGGAAGCTTCCTCCATGTCTGCCAGAGACAATCCCTGGTGGGTCCAAAGATGGACATGCTGCTGGTCAAGGCTGGGCCAATTAGTGATGGCGCCAACGTATTTAAGAAGAAAGAAAAGGAAAAGTTATTTCACAGTGGTAATTGTGGCCAAAGAAGAGCAGAGTGAGAACCTGTGAGAGGAACACCTATGCACACACCAAGGTCAGTGGAGAAGGAGGAGGAGGGGCTCCAGGCACTGGAGATGGGATTCCTCTGCAGCCCGTGGTACCGACCATGGTGGAGCAGCTGTGCCCCTGCAGCCCATGGAGATCAATGGGGATGCAGAGATCCACCTGCAGCCCGTGGAGGAGCCCCATGCCAGAGCAGATGGATGTCTGAGAGAAGGATCTGACCCCACAGGAGGCCCACGGAGATAGGACCCCCCTCTGGAGCAGCCTGTCCTTGGAGGACTGCACGCCATGGAAGAGTGACTCACACTGTAGCAGTTTGAGGGGTGCTGTTGCCCATGGGATGAACTCACATTTCAGCAGTTTGCAGGGCACTGTTGTTCTCATGTTGGAGAAGTTCACAGAGAACTGTCTCCTGTGGGAGGGACCCCACAGTGCAGCAGGGGAACGACTCCTCTCCCTGAGGACTGGAGAAGCCATGGATGATGCACTGACAATAACCCCCATTCCTTGTCTCCTTGTGATGCTGAGTAGGAGGTAGAGCTGGGATGCTATAGTTTGGAGTAGGTGATCCTTGAAAATCAGACAGCTTTCCAGGATAATCTCCCATGGGATTATTGTAAGTAGAGTCCTGAATGGGGCAAATTAGGCTCCCCTTAAATCCAAGGCTGTGATCCTTCAATTTGCTCTTTTTACCCCAGAAATCCACTATCTCACAGTCACTGCAGCCAAGACTGCTCCCAGATTTCATATCTAAGGCCAGTTCTTCCTCGTTTGTAAGTATCAGGTCCAGCAGAGCATTTTGTATTTTTTGATCCTTGGTCACCCATGTCAGGAAGTTATCAGCAGCACTCCTGGAGCATAAAATTAATTCAATCTTCTTTCTGAATGGATTTTGTCTTGTAGTCGATTTTGAGCAGCAATGAAATTTCATTTGGCTTCAACATTTATGACTGTGGATTCTCAGAGACAGGATTCAATTCAAGATAAGGATAGAAAGTGAGGTTGTTGCCTGTACTTTAGGTATCTAACTTGGGAATAAGTGTATTGTTTTTTATGCATAATTTAATGTATGGATTATGTTTCCTTGGGCTATGACAATCCATTTAGAATATATGAAGATTTCCATACGTAAGCATCTACATCTAGACATCCTAATTTCAAATTCATGCCAGACAAAATATGAACTCCCACTATATCTGTTTCCTCAATTGACGTAACATAGGATCCTAGTTTATATTTTATATCTTCTGTTGAATACAGCTGGGAAAAAACCCAAAAATTTAAAACAAACCCACAACAAAACAAAAAAAAATCAAGTTAAAATGTAATGGAAGAAACAGATACATTTAAACATATCAGAGGACAGAATGATCTAAAAACCTTTACATAAGAAAACCAGCTTAATGATTTTATGAAATAAGTTTATTCCTTAAGTAAAATATATATAAAATCAGACAGGAAAGAATGAAGATAATTCTGATTAAGCCATAAAACAAAATAAGAATGTGACAAAAGAAAAAATACAGAAAACCTAAATAATTTTTTGGTGTGCAAATCATGCACAGAAAACCATGACAGTACTTTCCTAGATATAGCAGAAAAACCGGACAAAGTAATGATCATAAGAGTAATGAAAAATTATGTACAAGAAGTCTTTGAGGTAACCTAATTGCAGACTTCCAGTACCTAAAGGGAGCCTGCAAGAAAACGGAAGAGGGACTTTTTGCAAGTGTAAATAAGGAGCCTGGATCCATGTGAAAATACTGTAAGATTGGAATACAGCACAAGTTTGGCAAAGTGCAGAACAAGCAGTGAACAATGGTACACTGAAAATCAAGAACTGTGGGAAAAAAAAAAAAAAATTCATTACCAACATCACACAGCATAGCAAAAGTTACTAGGTTTTTTTCCTCATTACTACACATTATTTGAACTTTTTGAAAGCCAGACTCCAAATTAGACAGCTGCTCATAACATGTGGAGAGGGAACAAGTGGTTCCAATAGGGATCTCATGAAAGCTCTTGATGCTCCTTTCTGAAGTAATGAACACTTCATTGCAGAGGGAAAAGCATTGCCTCATTGCATGAGCAGCAAATAGGTACACATTATATATCAATTTCACTGTCCTGGTAAATAGAAAAGTCTTGAAGAGACATGAAGGAAAGTCCTTATTACATTTAAGGGTATGCGTTGATGGGTGAGTTTATGCAGATTTGTTGCCTGTATGCAGACTGTGCTTCAGACTCTTAAACAACAAACAAAAATGTTGTAAGTTGGATGGTTTACAGCGTAAGTTCCGTTTTCCTTGCATGAGAGCCTGAGGAGAACAGACAAATTGAGACTAAATATACGGTCTATTATTTCCTTCCCCATCATAATCCTTTTTTCTCTATCTCATTATACTGCATTATCTTTACTTTGGATCTTTTATGTGCATTTATTATGTTAAATCCTCTGTAATTTTGTTCAACTATTAGTCAATTTAACCACCAATCTGTGCAGTCATTTTTCAGATTAAAGCTGCATTTTAACCTACATTTCAGATTTATTGGAACTGAAGCATTTTAGTATGAATTATGTCTAAATAATATATATATAGATATTGTATGCACATAAAATCTGCTGTCATTTTCAGAATCAAGGTGGAAGATAGTTATCGAGAGATAATTGTTGCTATTTATGGGAAATGGGTTCTCATTAAAAATAAAGGTTAAATGAAGAAGTTAGTTCTTTCCCAGGAATGAAATTTACATTTCTTTGTAAAGTGACAGCTTTCAATAGCAATAAAATCTAAATTCAAATTTGCTATATAATTTGCTCCTTCCTTATTAAACTTTTTTTGGACTTAATAAAACAAACTTCTTCAAGTTTATTTCTGTCCATGCTTGGCTT
The DNA here is from genome assembly GCF_000691975.1 of Corvus brachyrhynchos. NCBI lineage: Eukaryota > Metazoa > Chordata > Aves > Passeriformes > Corvidae > Corvus > Corvus brachyrhynchos. Next base: position 7,023,971 of record NW_008246057.1, on the reverse strand, counting down.
CCTTCCTAAACCAAATGTTTCTGGAACCTTAGAAGAAAATCCCTTCGAAGAAAATCCCTTCAGCCATTTCATAATTATAAGATTATGAAATATATATTCCCATATAAATGCTAAATTCTGAACACCAATTTCTTGGTGGAGTAGACCATTGAAAACCAAACTTTTTCACTTCCAGTAAGGATATACAAATACTCCAAGGTGAAAATAAAATAACCTGAAGGCCCCACAAATATGTGAAAAAGGTAAAGAAGGGATCTTTCCCCAGTAAATATGTCCTAAATTATTTTTTTCTTCAGCTCAGATGTTGAGGTAAAAATTATGATGGTCAGATACTTTAATAAGGAAAAGGATTAAAATAGAAGTTGCAATGAGTCCAGATGATTTTGTGACAATACCACTGCTGAAAAAAATTTTCTGTTCCTCAGTGGCAGAGCAAATTCACATCTACTTGCAAGAGAATGGTAGCTATGCAGAATGACAGGCTAGACATTAAACAAAACAAAACCAAACCAAAACCAAAAAAATTTCTAGGTAAAATTTAGTATCACTAAAGTTTCTAACTTTAAATTGGAGTATTCTTGAAAGAAATAACACATGAAGTTCTTGGTTAGAGATATGCAGAAGGAAGGACTTTTATGTCTATCATCTTGGCAAATGCTAAAAAGAGGTTTCAGGTCTAACGGATTTTCTGGTTTAAATATAATTGTCAGCTGATGTTATACTTGAGACACATTTTTTGGATGATAATTTCAAATTGTGTGTTCTGAATCAAACTGAGGTCAAATTTGCAGAGACAGTAGCTGAGGAGATAATCTTCATGAAGTTCCAAATATCAACTTCTATATTGAAAATTCTTGATACATGGAATATAGAAGCTCTTTAAAGAACTGCAATGTGGTAAGAAATAACCATTGATGAAAAGTAATGATGTGGTAAAACACATTCTTTTGCTGAAGCTCTTGCTTTAAAAGTGTGAGGAGAACTACAAATATAAGTACTGCATTAAAAGACTTGAAAAAAGTTCATGATTTAACTTTTTAGTTTTCCATTATTTATGTATTTAAGGAGTACCTGTTTTTCATTATGTGGCACTGATATATTTTACTTTTCTGTATCTAACTCTTGGTCAAATATTCTGTTTGGATGTTTCTAGACTGTTTTATTTACATTTTTAAAACATAGAAAAAATAAAATGGATAAAAAAAAAATCCATTGATAATGGCTTACAAATTGGTGGCAGCAGGTTGTTTAACATAATTGTGCAAAAGTAACCGAGTCAAGAAAGAATAAAACTCTCCAAACTACAGCAAAGCCAGTGTGAGGTCTACCTAGAGAGCAAATCTTCTAAACCCAGCAATTCATTTCTGCTATCTTTCTCACTGCAAGTGTTGCCTTCAAAACAATGCTACTCAAGAGAGATACAATTGCTGTTTTAATTACAACTCACAAAAGAGAAAGCAACAGATGTATAAACATATTTTAAGTATTTATTAAATATCTGCTGAATTGTTATAGTCCTGTTGGCTCATTAGTAAAATCTCCATGGATTAACTACTGATTCCCAACACCTTAATCCACAAAGACGTAAGGAAGATTTGCATTCTCACCTTATGTACACTCATTATAATTTCTTTTATACATTGCTAATTATAAAACCTTATATTTCTTTGGTCTTTTCTTCTTGGTGAGGTCTCATAGAATTGCTGGCTATAAATGATCTATAAAAGAGTCCCCTGAATAAATATACCAAACTATTAAGTACTTTTTCAAACTGATCAAGGTTAAGAAGCATCAACTAACAAATAAAGCAAAAACACAGAAAAAAGGGGGTGAGGGAGCAGGGGAAAAAGCCTCAGTTCTTGGAAAATTAAGACTGTGAGGATTTTTCTTATAATGCCAAGGATAATTTTGATCCCACACCACAGAGGTTTAGAATTTCCTGGAAGAATTTTCTTCTTTTATATTATATCTCCGAATATAATTCAAGACTGACAAACACTTAGACATGATGATTTCTTAATATGCATAATCAGGAATAACTGCTGTACATTTTGCATAATAGTATGCGAACTTTTCAGAGGGCACATTGCAAATTTCACTTTCTGGACCCATGAGAGTTTGTATTAAAAGTGTATGGCCCTCAGAAGTGGAAGAGAGAGCTTTTTCCCATTTATTTTCCCCACCATTCCACAGGATGACCTAAGGTATAAAAAGATATTAATCCATATTATAATAATCTCTCACTGTGCTTGATACCAAATTAGTAGCTTCATCCCTTAGCTTTCACCCGAATGTCACTACTATCCAATATTCCTTCTGTTTTCCTCTGCTGTTCAAGGATTCCATTCCATAGGTTAGTAGTACTTGA